>NC_056745.1:480230450-480397950 GCF_019279795.1 Protopterus annectens | reverse complement strand
CAGATTTCCAGCCCCCCAGGTAGGGACAAAAAAAGAAGGTCTCTCACGGCAAGTGAAGGCCAAAAAAAAAAAAAAAGGTCTTTCAAGGCAGCAAGTGAAGACAAAAAAAAAAGGTCTTTAATGCGGAGCACAGTATTAAAGAACAGTAGCTCTGCACTAAATACGGAGCTTCTCGTGTTTAATGCATTGCAGTTCCGCATTCAACACAAGTAGCTCCGTGTTTAGCGATTTTTGATTGGCCTGTATACCGGCATATGGGCCAATCAAAAAATTGCTAAACACGGAGCTTCTCGTGTTTAATGCGGAACACAAGAAGCTCCGTGTTTAGCAATTTTTGATTGGCCCGTATGCCAGGTATACGGGCCAATCAAAAAAAAAAAAAAACAAACAAAGCAGAGGCTGACCAGGATTTAAACCGGCAGGGCGGGACTCGGGATCAGGCTGCTGATCTCGGGACAGTCATGCCCAAATAGGGACGTCTGGCAACCCTGGCTATCCCAGGCTGAGGAAATACATTACATAATTGTGTTTTGAATTATGTCATTTTTCACATAGATGCACTCTTCATATAGTACTTCACTGTATGCTATTTGAGAATGAATCCCAGCATGCTCTTGTAGGTTAATGGTTGCAAACCACATTTTCATTAAATGTGAGTTTTAAGGGAACAGACGTTTATTGTTTCTCATGCTAAGTCTCTTCTCAATGTGAAAGGGTTTTGTTTTGAATGTTTTGAAAACAGGTAGCAGTGTTTCGCTGTAAAATTTGAAATAAAGGTTTTTAATGAAATCCAAATCTCTGTGATAACTGTAAAAGTAAAGAACCAGTATGCTCACTGACAGATTTCACCAGTGATGATGGTAAATGGGGGCAGGCAGTCATGTAATGGGATACTGGTATTGTTGGCTGGGTCCTGTTTCATTACCTTGCATACACAGTCAATAAAGTGGCAGCAGTTGTTGAGTACATATATTGGTGGATTATAATGGCATCAGCCTGAGTGGCCTCTTATGGCTGAATGTTCTGAAATGGGTACTTTTATCATTGGTGGTTTATGCATTTTCTTTCACTGCTTTTTGGAAAAGATGTTCAAAACAACACATTTAAAATACACTCTAACAAATGTTGATATATTAAACAGGAAATGTAATTTAAAACAATCAGGAAGGTGAATCAAAGAACAATTCCATTTATGCATAGACATAAAATGAGTCCATGTTTTTAAAATAGCCCAGGGCTCAAAGTACACTTACTCTGCCACTGTCCAGATGCATTTTCAATTAATGTGAGTTTCAGCGAAAGAGGTTACTGTTGCTCATGCTAAGTTTGGTTTCAGTGTGAATTTGTTTTGTTTTATTTAGCAAATGGGCACCAGTGTTTGTGCTGTAATATTAAATCTAAATCTTTGTTTGTGTCTTTCGGCTTTTCCCAGTTAGGGGTCGCCACAGCGGAACTCTGGTCCGCTAATGATTGGCAGTAGATTTTTACGTGCTGGCTTGCCGGGCCTAATGCACAACCTTCAACAAAGGAACGCCCATTCAGGCATGTTGCCACACAGAAGACGCTCTAACTTTGAATCGAACGGGCAATGTCTAACTGTGAGGTGACAACGCTACCGCAGCACCACCACTGCAGTGTTAAATCTAAATCTCTGTAATCATTGTAATTGTAAAGAAGAAAATAATATGTACACTCTCAGGTCTGAGCAGTATTTATGGTAATTGTGGAGAATGAGCCAAGTAATGGATCACTGGAATAAATCCCAGGCCTCTACTGAAAATGGACATATATCCAGTTGGACTAGCCCAGTCAACAAATGTAAAATAAATAATTAAATACACTAAAAATAAATAAATAAATAAATAAATGGCTGATCGGGGGGAGGGCCTGTTCCATTACAATGCTGGGGCCCTTTTTGACCATGATCCAGCTCTGCATGCATATATATATATATATATATATATATATATATATATATATATATATGTGTGTGTGTGTGTGTGTGTGTGTGTGTGTGTGTGTGTGTGTGTATGTTGGTGTGCATGCATGTGTGTCTGATTGCCTTGTGCAGTGGTAGTGTTATGGAAACGGGCTTTCTAAGATAAAGTGGGGGGTTAGTGTTAGGGGCATGGGTGAGGATGGGGTTAGCACACATTAGTAAGGTAGGCAGGGTGAATAGCATCATCAATCATATGTGGTTTGATTATTTGTGCATTATGAATAATCAACATATAGTGTGTGTGTGTGCGTGTGTGTGTGTGTGTGTGTGTGTGTGTGTGTGTGTGTGTGTGTGTGTGTGTGTGTGTGTGTGTGTTTATGTAAGAGAGCCCTTGACTAGTGATCCATTTCATCTAAAGTCAACCCTGCTGGCTAAATTGCATTGTATACATATCTCACCTATATTTGTATTCTATTGTAAAAATATTTTTACACTTTGTCTTTATCTTACACCATGGTAGAAAAAGGACCTGATTTGGATCAGTTCACCTTCCCATTTAACACACAAACCAACAATAAGTACAATAAACAATAAAACTACCAGAATATAAACATCTTAGTAGGAAGGACAGAGAGTGAGTGAAGTAGGCAGATGTAAATAATCTTGGACTGAATATCAGAATCTTGGTTCTGGTAATAACTACAACGTGTTGGTGTCTTTGAAATAGGATTCCACTCTATCTACCATAAATACTGCTGCACTGTACACATTGCATTTACCGTGGAACTGGCAGCAGGAATTTGACCTCAGGATATGATTTAAACCTATTCGTCAACCTCTGTAACTCTGATTATTTACTTTGCTTTGAACATTAGAGGTTTCAGTAAGAAAAAAATGTTTGGTGAGGAGCTATGAATACGAAACGTGCAAACTCTTTGACCTCAGCTATGTGATAATGACCTGGTGTTAAAATACATATTGTCTAGTCTGCTTTAGGGATTGTCATGATTCTAGCAACCTTTCAGAGATTAGGGAAGAAGCCTAAATCCAGAAAGGATTACTGTATGCATCACAGGTACAGAAATGAACAAATTATAGGCCTTGAGGAATTCTGAGTATTAAATAGTTGGGCCTGCATTGATAACCTTTATATATTTTTACACAGAACTCTGCTTACAATAGTGTTACTGCTGATCTGCAAACTTTAAAGTAAAGCCAAATATGTTTAAGACAGTCTGCACAGGACGCAATGTTATAGAGAGGGTATGTGGTCCTAAGTGCATTGAGAAGCAAACAGACACATTTATCAGTGGAACATAAGGTGTGGTGCTGTACTTATGTGAAGAATTATTGTTTTATAACACTTTTCTCATAAATGAAATGCAGCTGTGACAGCACTGGGACATTCATACATTAGAGGATACCTGTATGCACTCACTTGCACAAAGTATGCTTACCTAAGGTAGCTTAGAGAATTGCCAGTTCATTTAATGACATGTCTTCTGGGGTGTGGGAGGAAACACGAACATTCAGAGTAAACATATACAGACACAGACTTATTGTAGAATGTGCTGCTTGTTCTGTTGTTTGGGCAGAGTTAGTCTTTTTCCCAAAAAGATAAATATGTTTTTGTCTAATCATGGGGTGGAGGTGAGGCTTACTCCAGTAAACAATCATAAATCAGAGAAACACTTGTGGATGGGATTTCAGTGTACTTGAAGATCACCCCATAACACAAGTAAAAATAAAATGTCCAAAAAGCTCAAGTGAAAAACAAAAGAAGTGCATACCTTTTCTCTTATGTTTCTCATGGCCATAGCAGATTTCCTTGATCTTTTGCTTCACAGAACATAAGCTATCAAATTTATCAAAGAGCTCAGCTTTGATTATGTGCTGAAGAAAACTTTACAACTATTTAACTTATGGCAGATGAGAGGTGTACCAGATATTAATTATCCCAGTACAAACTGAACCTGAAACATTACTAGAGCATTTGTGACATGGGAATGCCATCAGTCCTTAACATGGTTTGCCACAGTCCACTTCGGTGATTGAGCAGTATGTATAATGTTTGTCTTTGGTGTACTGTAGCACAGGGTAGCAAGGTTATGAATTGCTAGATATATTGAATTAGTTTCTCCTTAAATACTAAACATATACAACTGAGCAAGTTATTACCAGAAGCAACTCAGTGTCATAAATATACATCACTGTTCAGGTATTTTATGTCTTTATTTTTCATCTACATGTTTTTTGTTTAATATGAGTGAGGATTGATATACTGGATATGTTTATCAAATATGGTCATGCTGTGCCTAGTCTTGGAAAATAATGCTGTTAAATATCACCCATGATGCTGTAGTTCAGTAGCCAATCAGATTAATTAAATGCACACACTCTTGTAACTGGACAGCATGCTGGCTCTGTGGTAAAATCTCTGCCTTCCCAGTTCTAAGGACTAGGGTTCAAGCCTGACATCTGGTCACTGTCTCTTTTGAATTTACATGTTTGCGTGGATTTTTTTCTGGGCACTTCAGTTTCTTTCTGACTTCCAAAAACAAACTGATTTTCTCCTGTTAGAGAAGAGAGGTGAATATATTGTGAGTAGAGTACAGGGGAAATAGGAGATAGGATTTTGAATATGTGATTGTTAAGAGAAGGATACTTAAGCAAGAGTTACTGACTAAGTATTATTCTGGAGCTGAGCAGGGGCATAACCAAGAATTTTGTAAGTGTACTCTGAGTTCATTATTTAATGTGTGATGGTTTTTAATTTACTTCAGCTGGTGTGGAACTGAATTCCAGATTTTTGATGCAAAGCTAGAATATAGGGCATCACCGGCAGAGTTATTTGTTTTTGATGTGGCTAGCAGGAGTTTATCTTTTCAGTGCAGCTGACACTCTGGGGAGTACATTTGAAGAAGATTAGTTAAGTCTAGGCACTTAGTACGATGGTGGATTAGTTTCCAAATTGCTGTTAGCTAGGAATGTGTGAGTTAGTAATGGGATGGAAAGTAGTAGTTAGTTGTGAATTTGACTATACAATTGTGGCAGTGCTCAAGCGTTGTTTTGGTCCCAGTTTGTAGATTGGTGAGAATGGGGACAGCATAGAAGAGGGCAGGGAGTAGATAAGCTGAGGCTAGATTTTCCTGGTGGGATTGGTGGGGATTGCCTCTGTACAGTAGTCCTAGTTTCTGGTTTGTCTTCTTTATGGTTAATTGAGTATGGATGCCAAATGTTAGGTTGACATCAGCTGTGACATCTAGTATGGTGTTATTTACTATGTCAATTTTTGAATGGTCCAGACATTATTGTTAGTTGTCCTTTGTTGAGGGTCAGATATTTGGGGGTGAATAGGGCTAATTTCGTTTTTTTTCATATTTAGAATTAGCTGACAGTTATTGAGCCTGTTTTTTATAGAGGACAAGGCGTGTGTAACATATTAGAGTTTTGGCAGGGCTGAGGCAGAGCAGATCAAAGTGGTGTCACCAGCATATTAATTGGGCATGTTTAGCAGTGGAGTGGGGGGTTGTTTGCAAATATAATAAATAGTGAGGGCCAAAGTTGGATCCATGGGTACTCCTACAGTGATTGGAAGAAAATGTGAGCATTCTGATTGCCATTTCACTGCTTGAGATCTGCCTGATAGGCAACTTTGAAACCTGGAAAGGGGTGATTTTGGTTAGTCTGAGCTCCTGAAATTTGATAAGCAGCCTCTGGTGGGACATGGTGTCAAAAGCTTTTGAAAGATCAAGAAATAGAACAGTGACTTGATTACCCTTGTGGGGGTTTTGATTGACTAATTTGTTAGAGTATAGTAGAGCAGTACTGGTGCTGTGATCATGGCAGAAGCCATGCTGCATTGGTGACTGAAGTTTGTTGTCAGTTAGGTGCTTGAGGACTTGAGTGTGCATACACTTTTCTAGGATTCTTCAGAGTGGGGGAGAACAGCTATGGGTTTGAAGTTTGCTAGTTCTACCTTTGTGTAGTGGGATGATGTAGAATGTCTTCCATACGTGAGGGATGTAGCCTTCCAAGATGGATCAATTTATAAGAATGGATACTGGGAATGCTAGTGCATCTGCGGCAAACCTAAAAAAATTCCATTGGGAAGTTATCTGCAGCTAATATTGTGGGTTTGAGCTTACATTGATGTCTTTTGATAATGCAAATAGAGATTGGCTAGTGGGAGAAAGTGTTTGTGTGACTGCTGTGGTGGTTGGGCTGTGGGAGGTTGGTTGGTCCTTCAGGAGGGAAGTAACAGTTTGAATGAAGTGGATATTACATTTGCAAGCTGTCTGTTTTGGTGGGATATCTGGCAAAAGGGTTGATTAGGACATTTGTAGAGGACCACAATAATTCTGAGTTGTTGTGCTGGCTTGAGTAGGAGGAAGTGTACAAGTCTTTTTCCCCTGTTTTTGTTTTCTTTTTTGCTAGGTTTCTGAAGTTGTCTAAGCTCTATTGTATTTTTTCATAGGTTCATAGGTAAGTACTAGGCTAGCTGTCCTTGTGGGCCATTTTAAGCCTAACAAATTTCCCTTTTTCTGCTTGAAATAACCTATTGCATTTGGTTATAGATTGACCTTACCCGTCCCTTGGTCGATAATTATATATTACCCCTAATGACAATAATTGGGATCATACCATAGATCAAAAAAGTGTAGTAGCACTTCAAAAAACTGCAAATCCAAGAAACAAGTGCCAGGGAACGTTGATACATGGTTCAGATAGTTTATTCCACAGAAGTTAAAAATCACAAAGAGTGTTCACTGCTGGTCTGAACACTCTTTGTGATTTTTAACTTCTGTGGAATAAACTATCTGAACCGTGTATCAACGTTCCCTGGCACTTGTTTCTTGGATCATACCATAGATAATTTGAGGGGACCCATCCATTGGATGAAACATTTAAGAGCTGCATCTGTCCATTAGTATTACAGAGGATACTGAAGGGATACATTTACTGTTTCCTATCCATAGATCTAAGTTGCACTTGGAAATGGACAGGAATGAATGTATGTTGACAGGAAGTCTGTTCCATAGCACTGGTATCCTCTGCTAAATATATCTGGTCCTCCAAACCATTCTGCTGATGGTGCAGAAGAGGTTTATGTCCCTAAACTGAGTATTTCTGATGACATTTGACTTGTTGATGTGCAGTAAATCCATGTTATCCGGCCTTTGTTACATTTGTTCATTATTAATTTGGTGCTAGTGGACAGCCAAGGAGCAGTGTTTGCACTGATTCTTTTTCTACATGTAGGGTCCCATCCATCAAGTACTCTGAGAAAGGTCATGTTAAACTGATTTACGGCTTCATCTAGTGGAAGAGTTTTTAACATGTCCCAGTTTAGTTGTTTTAGAGTTAAGCAGAAGGTGTCATTGTTAAATTTTGATAGGTTTCTTACTAATTTGTGTTTTATATATATATATATATATATATATATATATATATATATATATATATATATATATGTATATGATGAAAGTAATGCAGTCTGAAGGACATAATCATATAATCATCATTTTATGATTGGTAGTACTTGTCAAGTCTATGGCTACAACTCAAACTGCATTTCCTCGAAGCCATTAATTCATGAAGAAGACACAGAAGACTATATATTTGCTGTCCTATCTGTGCTTATGAATAATTGAAACTTTATCTATTTGGGCGTGGGTCACACCACAGTGAAAACTCAAGCAAATAAGTTTCATGAATGGACTTATAGAATAGTAATGCCACAGATATCAGAACTAGATCCAGAAAGTAATTACAGTAAAGAGACTATAACAGAAGCAGTAGTCACTGATGGATTTAAGCAAGCACTGTCTAATGCTGTTAAGAAGTGGGTAGGTCATGCTGACACATGAGACACAGAAAGCATTGTAACACTGGCTGAGAGAGTAATATGGTATGAAAATCTATATAAGCATGAGTTGTCCAAACTGGGTCATGGGTCACTTGCTTAAAGGACCTTAACCTGGTATGTGACATTAGCAGAACTTGCTGGACAGACAGGTTTGTTTCACAGAGGTTACCCCACCTTTGGAACAAGCTTCCTATTCATGTTAAACAAAGCCCCTTGTTGGCCCTATTTAAGCATAATTTGGACGATTGGATGGGTAACTGGAAATTCACCCTGGGGGTTCTACCTGTGTCCCTCTTGGACAGGACAATTGGTGTTGATTTTAGTGTTTGCTTGAACCAGGCACCCTTGGGAACATGGGTTGAACTTGGCTAGGCTTGTAAGGGTCCTGGGGCCATTAGTCTAGTAATCTTCTATGAGCTTATGATCCTATAAAGTAACTAATACACTTATGCCTAATCTAAAGGCATAGGCATGAATGCTTTGTGTTTTGAACATGGGAGAAGAGGACAAAGCAAAGCTCTGTATCAGTGATAAAAATGAAAGCAAGTCTAATATAAATGACAGAAATGTTGATAAAAATGAAAATAACCTAGAAATAATGGAGTGTGATAGAGCTACTAGGAGAGAGTACATTTTATCATTGTGCAACCACTAAGCTCATAGAATGGGATGTCCTCATGGACAGAAAATAAATACAGGTTCTAGATTTTGGTAGAGTGATAATCCTCATTAATGGGTAGTTCTGAGGAAAAACTATTCCTCTAAAGCAGCTGAGGTTGTGTGTATGCATTGGGATAAAAAGAGGTATTGGATAGGCCAGTAGAAATCCAAACATTTAGGAAACTTGTACATCCTGTGGCTATTGTACCATAACTTACTCTTGATTTGATTACTGAAAAGTATTTCCTCATTTCAAGAAATTCTAAAAATAATGGCAGGGTAAAGCTATAAGCAATATTCCTGACATGAACCTAAGGGTAAAAAGCTTCAAGGACCCTATAACACTCTTCATATCCCTATAGTAAATCCTCCATTATTTCTGTTTGCAATCTAAATGGGAATTATAGACCAGGAATAATTCTCACTGGACCCAAGAAGTAAAATTCTGAATGGGAATACAGGGAGAAGAAAAGCCTCACATGGCATGAATGATGCTGAGCTATTTTAGAGTATATACTACTCTATGGAAAATAAATGCAACAAACATATACACAGTAAGTGTGGTCTCCCAAGTATCTGTTGTTCTGAAACAGAGCACAGAGCATGACATGGTGTCAGAAGTGTGAGTGAATTAAAACCAAATGCCACTAATGTCATGAGGAAACTGGAAACAGTTCAAACTTAAAATGAAGAGAAATAGATTATAATTATTTTCTAGAATTTAGTCTATGAATTTCCTAGAGTTAGTTTATAAATAATTTAGTTATTATTTTTTATAACAACTGCAATATTGTATACCTCAGCTGAGGTAATGTTAATACATTTATGGCAGTGTTTATTGTTGCATTTGGTTTGTACTGCATACTTTTATGTGTACACATTTTTTATATTTAAGAATAGAAATGCTTAAATATTTATGCAAAATTTTGTTTATTATTAGCATATACATTTTTTATACAAGCATTTTATCTCATTTAATGTTTTTAAGGCTTAATTTTTTAAGTCAACATTTTCGGAAAGTACTGTTGCACTTTAAAAAATTTTTTATGCTTAAGATAGGACACAATGTGTTTTCAATTGATTAATTATAATGAGTTTAATTGATTGATTTGGCCAATTTTGTGAGTTATATTAACTGCATGGCCACACAGCTTATGTACCTTGAAAAAGCCTGGGATTCTCAGGCGAAAGCGCTTGGTTTTATTTTGTGTTCATTAAAGTAGCTTTGTTCCAGTATACAACGTTTTAGTGCTGGTTTTTCACTGAAGACGTAAAGAGGAGTCTGTCTACTAACACTGGTTCTGAACATCATTTTTGTATGGTGGTGTGGACTAGGACCAAGCTGGTGATCCTCTTTTGATTTAACAGTTCAAACTGGTGTGAAACTGCATAACAGTCTTGCAAAGAATCCTAACAATGGTTTTACGAGCATTTTAGCATGGCATTGACCCAAATGAGTTGACATCCAGAAAAAATTAAGATAAAGAGAAAGACAGCTTTAAAAAGTATGGCATGTACTCCCTTAGAGTCAGTCATTAGGATGACCGATATGAAAACAACTGTTGCATCAATACAGAACTGCAGCCAAATCAAACAAAGAGCAGAGATGTTAAACCTATTTTTGGTACTTTTCTTGTTTGTTGAGTGGTAATTCAATATTTCTGAATTACTTTTGAAGTTATAATTGCCAGTAGAGTAGCAAGGGATGGGTGAAAGCGGCAATTGCCCCAGGTCCATATTGTTAGGGGGTACGGTTGAAAGCTCTACACAGCCAGCAGTATCTTTCTTTACCAAATTTACCAAAATTTGCCAGCATGTTTTTTGTTTTGTTTTATTTGTTTACTTGTTTGCTTGTTTGTTTTTTTTTTTTGCAGAGCTGGGTGCATGGATTTGGCAGAGCATGATTGGCGGATTTCCTGTATGAAGTGACTAAACTTCCCACGGTATTCCAAAGACTTTTTTTTCTTTGCTCTTCACTTGAAGTGTTGGGGGAAAGGGGAGTGGATTGGTTGCTGTACTGCAGGAAGTTAAAGGAAAACTCCACCTTCTCCTACAGTTTAACTCAGTCCTTAGGTTTCTTTTCTCCCTACAATATCATTCCAGTATTGAGTAGGTACCAGAAACCTGCTCGTATTTTTTAAAACTTTTATTTCCTTGCATTGGAATCAAAGGAAGGGAAAGCCCACCTACTTTTTTTTTTAAGCTTAACTTCTCACATACTTGGCAGAGAAATTTGTCTCCACTTGCATGACATACCATAGACACATTTAAATCTGTAGTTTACCCTGTTAGGTACTGCTGTCAGTCTTTGATGGACAATTAATCCTGTTAATGTCAGGAACACGCTGCGGTAGTGTTGTCGCCTCACAGTAAGACGCTGTCTGGTTCGATTCTCAGATAGACCGCCTTCTGCATGGAGACATGCGTGGATGGATGTACCTTCGTTGAAGGTTGTGCGTCAGGGCTCGTAATTCGGCACGTAAAAATCAATTACCAATCATTAGCAGACCGGAGTTCCGCTGTGGCGAACCCTAACCGGGAAAAGCCGAAAGACACAACAACAATGTCAGGAACACAGCAGTTAATATAAAAAAAGACAGAAAGCTGTGGAATTGTTTTCCACTGTTTTTATTGCAGAGAGGAGGTTTTCATAGGAAAACAAAGCAATTAGATCAGAAAGGGGGTTTAAAGGCAGTTGTCATCTCTTCAGACAAATTTACATAAGCAGCAACACAGTATTGAAATGCTAAACTTTAAATATTGGTTATTTATAATAGTTTATATGTTAAAATAACTTAAATATAATATCAAAGATTTCTGTGACATTTAAAGAAAAGTAAGAAAATATTTTTTCTTGTAAGGTATTTTCAAGCCCCCCTCTCCCCACAGAACAGAACTGCAGAAAGAGAGACAAGTGGCAACCCTATCAACTAAGTGCACTGATAATATTCATAAAAAGGTCTTTTATGCTTTTCTGTGACATTCTCCCAGAGAGGATGCATATCTGGTACATGCAGATCCATGGTAACAGATTCCCACTGACTGAGTCAGTCCTTACATTGTTAGAGTGCATGAACATTTCGTATTCCACAAAGGAACTGTGACCATTGATGGCAACCATGATATACAGCTGAATTTCTTTAACATACATTTACTGTATGCCCTTATTTATTTTATTTATTTATTTTACATTTGTTAACCGGGCTAGTCTAACTGGATACATGTCTATTTTCAGTAGAGGCCTGGGGAGAAAAGCTCCAAGCATCACCAGTGACAAAGAATACAATATATAGTAATAGTCAAGTGAATTACAGTACATTGGCTACATTGGTCAGAACAAGATCAAATACAGAGAGCAAAAACATAATTTTTTTTTCCAGTACTATGAAGGAAATTATTAATTACAGGTAGGCGACACAGAACAGTAGAGTAGAGACGTATAGAGAGAGCAAGAAGGGGAATGAGATATCAGTCAGGGTTAGAGCAGGGACAAAGCAAGTGAGTTTTAAGATGTTCTTTAAGATGTTTTTTTAAAAAGAAGAGTGAAAGCAAGGGTGGAAAGTTCAGTAGGAAGCTTGTTCCAGTTTTTACCTACTGTGTTGGTGAAAAGTGAGTCCCCAGCTTTGTTTTTTGATTTAATAGTGGAAACTAGAAGCTTATTAGCTGAGCGTAGTGTTGCAAGATTTTTGTAGGGTGTAATCAGATTAGTGAGGATAGGGATATTATTAGGGTGGTAAAGGATCTTTTGTGTGATAACAAGTTGTTGACAAAGTAGTTGGTTCTGCAGTTCTAGCCATCCCAGTTGTTTGAGGTTGAGACAGTGGTGAGTTCTAAAGGGGTGCCAGTGGTAAATCTGGCTATGTTATTGTAACTGGTGGAAAGTTTGGTGAGGTTTTTTAGATAGATTGGTATATATTGCAGAAGCATAGAGCAGGGTAGAGATAAGGTGGGTCTGAACAATACTCATTCTGGCTGAAGTGGAAAGGAAGGGTTTGATTCTGTAACGGGTGCCTAGTTTTTTGTTGACAGACTTTACTGTAGAATTAATGTGGTCATCATAGCTAAGGTTGTTATCAATTGTTACTCCCAGTAGATGGGTTGTAGTATCTGGGGATATGTTGTTGCATTGTTAGAGGTTATTGTGAAGTGCAGTTGAGGTGACTTATGAGTAGGAGCAAAGAGCAATAATTTTGATTTTTTGGGGGTTCAGGAGGAGGCAGTGTTGCATGAACCAATTTTCAACACTGTTAAATACTGTTTGGGTGAGGGACTGGAGAGAGGTTATGGACTTGGCTGAACAAATTAAAGTAGAATCATGTGCATATTGTATGCAGGTGGCTTGAGGAATTTTGGTATGTAGATCATTAATAAACAATGAGAAGAGTAGAGGTCCTAAAACAGAGCCTTGGGGTACTCAAAAGTTCACAGGGAGGGATGTAGAAAGAAAGTACTGCTTGCTGTCTGTTTTCCAGATAGGATTTAAACCATTGTAATGCTTGTGGATCAAGTGATTGGGCTTTTAGTATGTCTATTAGCATATTATGGTTCATCATATCAAAGGCTTTTGAAAGGTCAATAAATAGTGCAGAGGAAAAAGTGTTGTTGTTACAATTTTTGTTTATGGAGTCAGAAAAGGATAGCAGGACAGTTGTGCTTTGGAATAGCCTAAAGCCATATTGGCAGTTGGCAAGTAGACTATTTTGGAGAAGGTGGTCAAATAGTTGTCTGTGTATGCATTTTTCCATTATATGCCCTTGCATTAAATACATTAAGAAAAAGAAATCAGAAGTACTTAACTGTGTTTAAATGCACAAACACACACACACATACCCACACAGTCAGACATGTGCATTTAAGCACCATACTGCATCCCACATATAGTATTCTGCATGCTACATACATTCTTTTACACACACACACACACACACACACACACACACACACACACACACACACACACACACACACACACACACACAATTTTGACTTGTTTTTCTTTAAAGGACATGTCCAGTGGTGCAGCAGTAGCATTGTTGCCTCACAGCAAGAGATTCTCTGGTTCAATTCTCGGATGGAGTGCCTTTTGTGTGGAGTCTGCATGTCCTCTCTGCATTTCTGTGGGTTTTCTCCGGTACTCCATTTTCTTCCCTTATTACAAATACATGCGTCTGTAGTGTTTCTCCCTGGGCCTCCGCTGAAAATTGGCTTTGTTCCAAGTTGGACTTTCCTGGTAAACAAATGTTAAATAAATAAAGAAATAGGTACACACACACAGGCATATAATCTAGTTCTCCAATATGCACACACACTTATATGTTTTTCTACACATGTACTGATATATATATATATATATATATATATATATATATATATATATATATATATATATATATATAGTACAAACAATTTATTTATAATAAATTTATCATAGTAGCGATAAGCATTATTAATATACACATTGTAGTAAATGTTGCTTAATGTTTTACTTATTCACTGTCACACATTGGCTATGTGTTGCACATGCAATCTTTGTCAATGTCCTTATGTCAGTATCTTTTTTTTTGTATTGCTAAGTGCATTTATTACTTGTTATTATCTTTGCCAATGTATCCCGAGTTCTGGCTGAAAAGGGTCCTGGGACCAGTTCACTTTCCTGGTTGCCAAAGTATAAATAAATATGAAATAGAAAAATGGGGGGTGAACATGATAGAAATAATTAAGAAAGTAGTAGAGCACATTTTAATTCTGCATCATTCATGACGGAGAAAAAACTTCTCACTGAAGGCATTGGAAAGTAGCAGACAACCTTAGTTTGGAGTCCTACTAGTTGTCACCTGCAAATGTACAGCAAGGATCATTTAATGCAGTGAGAGTTTTCACACCTCAGCATGACCATGACAATGTGGGGGAAGGTTTGCAAGTTCTTTTAGAACTACAAAATAATCCCTTTACAAAAGCCTGCTATTTACCTACTTTCTTTTCCTGGAAGTAGCTAACAGGTATTTATAGCATAGAACAAGCTCTGACAGACACACAAATGATTCTCAGTCAGGGAAGTAAAGAAGTAGCTCTGTTACAGAAGGTGTGTTTAGATGACAGTGCTTCACAGTCATGCCATTCTATCTTAATGGCATGAGAAAACAATGCCACTTCCTTATGTCTAGCATGACTCATATAAAGAGGACTTGAAATGTATACTGTGAAGAAGGAATGAAAGCAAGAAAACAAGTTCACGTTACCAAGGCAGACCCCATCATCCACCATTTTGAGGAAAACATTAAAATTGTAAAGGAAGCACTTGGGGTGATTTTGAGGCAGTAAAGTAGCGCAGAAAGCAAAGATACAATGAAAAACATGTTTTTTTTTTAAATTCTAAGGTGGAGTTTTCCTTTAATAAGCTTTCTGCCAAAGGTAGAAGTTTTTTTTTGCATGAAGAGCAGTGGGGGTGGGGCACAAGTTCGTGGGACTGGCACGGGGCCTTTTTGAGCCAGCTACATCTCTCGCAATGGCAAAGCTAGATGAACATCTAATGCCTTAATAGAATGGAATGCATGAAAGGGCATGCTTCCATAAATATGTTCAAAAGGAGGAGTGGGGGAGTGGGAGAGTGAATCTGTAGAAGCATCTGTAAGAGATTTGTATGAATTAGGATAATACTGTGAATTTGGTGGCACTAAAGATAAACAAATAGAATTATAATTGGCATTGCAGACCATAAAGATTCACAAAAGATATAGCCTGAACCAAATTTAACATTATAGAAATCTATGAAAATTAGTTGTCACTCTGACAACTTAAAAAGCAGTTTACTGACATAAGCTTGGTAAGAAATGTGACTGAAATTAAATTAAAGCCATGCAATAAGCAAAATAACACAGAGGAAGCCAATGTAATAGCTTAAGTAAAAATAAGTTAAAAATAAGAAGTGTAAGCAAAAGAAGTATACTAAAGGTTTCCATGTTTATAGTGAGTCAGAACAGTGTTTGGTGTCAAATAGAAGGTGGAGAAACTGTAATAAAATGGAACATTTGCTGTTAAGACTAAAGTTATCAAAGAAATAAAAAACTGAGATTAAAATTGAGAAAAACACAAAGAAATCTTTCTTTCTGGGATCTTTGAGCAATCAGTCAGGCCCAGACGATGAACATCATATCAAACTTCCAGTTCATGGCACTTCAATAAGGTTCAAGATATATACTGTGGCAGACTTGCTTGCAATGTCATGTGATGCATAGAGAAGCCCCATGAGTTATCTGTAGTTCATCAGAGCAGAAACACAAGTATGCAGTTCAGGTGGAAGAGCTCAGCTGTCAAGGGAAGTTCCTAGTCATAACTGACCGGAAAAGGTGCCAGTATGAGTTTTGTATCTGTATATTGTTGGGTCCTTATGTGAATAATCTACTGAGTAAAGCGACTGTATGCAAATTGGACTGAATTATTAGAAATGAATAACTAAGTGCTGATATGTTTAGTAATGTAGGACTCCTTAAACGTAAATCAATAAGGGAGTACCATAACTAGGTTAGGGAGAAGGGGAGGCTACCCTGGGCACAAACTGTCCAGGGGTATGATCGCCAGTGCTGAGGCACTGCCAGTTGGGCACAAGTGAAGGGCCAATATTTCAGCAACCACACTGCTATCACAGTTGCTGAATAACTGTAGCACAGCAGATCTTTTGAACTCTGACACATTTCATTATGCCTTTACAGCACAATGAGGAGCCCATTCTTATCCTCCAGAAGGCTGAGTTACATCTGGTGCATTAAAATGTTGCTTAACCTATAGAATGGTGTATTGCCATGGCACCAGTCATAAAGAAAAACAGCTAAAGGAGACTCTGCATTAATATAAAGCATTTAAGTGATGGAGTCAAGTGAGGGAGAGAAAGAGACAGAGGCAGAGAAAGAGGTACAACCAAGCTAAATGGGGCAATAACACTCTCTATGCTAGATGCATAGAGTGGGTTTTAGCAAATGTCCCTTAACCCAAATAGCATAAAGTTAACAACATTTATTACTGCAGTGGGGAGATTTTATTTCAAGAAGCTGCCTTTTGGAAATACCTCAGTACCTGAAATATTTCAGTTTGAACTGTGTACATTCCTCAGAGACCATGAGGATACAATAGTTGTGACGGATGATATTCTGGTATTTGGCCTGACGAAGAGTCATATGATAAGTGGTTGCAGACCATTGAAGAATCAGATCTTAAGGTAAATAAAGACAAGTGACTGGAGTAATTGTTTCATTAATGCATTAACTGTACAAACTAATCAGTAAACCATAAACTCTGAGAGCTGGGGGACTTTTTTTATTTTTTTTTTATTTTACCATCATAGTTTTTATGATAAAATTAAGAAAGCTGTACAGTAAAGTAAAGGTTCTTTTCTTAATGTCCTTTGCCATCCCAAGTTCTGTTTGTGGGTATGTCAGATAATCCTTATGGTATCAAATAGACTGCTTTAAGATTATAAATAAATTGTGTTGCTCTTGGGAGCAAAACAGTCATTCTCTTAAAGCTGCAGGCAGATTATAACCTTTCAACACATGGTAGATAGAGAATTGTAGGTCCTTTAGAAAGCTAATAAAGCATCCATCTTCTGTAATTCCTTTGTGGCTATACTAAGGAAAAGATCTACGACAACTTTTACTGTAGTTTTTTTTCCCCAATGAGCATCAAAGACTATATTCCAGGTTACCATTGTAATGATGGATCCCACATGCGAGTATCACACTAGACTATCCATTCCACATCTTTATGATTTTGCCTTCTTTCTGCAGTTGTTAATGAACATCGAATTGTGTTACAATTGCCAGGAGCAAAAATAGAGGATGTGAGCCAAGCCTTAGAATGTTTTAATATAGGGAAGTACATCTCTGTTTTCAATCATGTCAGTACAAGTGATCTCATCTGCAAGAACTCTGGCTGTTAGTTAGGAACTTCCAGCCCTCTTAGATAGTATAGCTTGTACTGGTGTTAGGATGTATTTTTCACAAATCACATATAAAAAGGAGAGTCAGATCACCATGAATGTAAAGATTTTTGGGGTAAATACCTACATAAAAAAATCTCCCATGTTAAAAAATAGAAATGTGTAGGGCATCCAAGCCTAATTTTGGGCATATGTTCAGACAGGATGGCATGCATTTGTCAGGATCAAGGGAAGAGAATATTTGCAGCAGATATTTTGCAATATTTGACAAACACAAGCAGCATTTTTGCCAGGATGAAAATGTAACATTTCACAGATAGCAACATCTGCTGCATCTCTGATGGTTATTTATTCTAAGAGCATTAGTGATAAAGTTTTGTTATTGGAAAATTTGCTATGTGCAGCTGCGGTGGTTAGTGTTGCTGCCTCACAGCAAGGGGTTCTCTGGTTCGATCCTTGGCTGGGGTGCCTTCTATGCAGAGTCTGCATGTCCTCCCTGTGGTCACGTGTGTTTCCTCCGGGTGTTCCAGTTTCCTCCCACATCCCACAGCATGTAGGTGGATTGGACACTCTAAATTGGCCCTAGACATGAGTGCGTGCATGTCTGTGCCTTCTGTGGAAGGTTGGGCGCTGGGCTGGCAACTCTACACTGTAAAACACCACTGCCAATCATTAGCGGACAGGTGATCTGCTGTGGCGACCCCTAACTGGGAAAAGCCGAAAGAAGAAGAAGCTCTTTTAGCAAGAGACAAATTCAGTATTGCATACATTGTATCACCAGACTAGATTCAAGTAAAAGTAAAAACTGTGGTTGAGTTACTATGTCTTCCTAATGTCATGGACATTTAGCAAATGCTGTGCATGGTATTTATCTGGGCTATTTGTACTAGAATTATCAATGGTGCTTCATTCTCTAAAATAATGGCTAACATGGGATGGCAGTAAAGAATAAGTTTTCAAAAATGTCAAGTCAGTGTTATAATGTCTAGAGCAGTCCTTACGTACTATGATGTCAGTAAACAGATGGTGGTGAGTGCAGATGCCAGCATATACAGTGCTGGAAGAGCATTAGAACATTAACAGAGACTGAAAAGAGATATTCACAAACTGAAGTGGAATGTCTAGCTGGAGTATGGGTGTGCAGGGACTTTTTGCATTACATATTGAACCTTAAAAGTTTCCATCTACATACAGTCAATGGTGTCAATGGTAAATCTGTGTGACTTGTACAAAGTTCCTCCATGATGTCAACAATTGTTAATGAGGCTAAGACAATGCAATGTAAAAGCAGTCTATTTTCAGGAAAGTGACTAATAGTGGCAGATACTGACCCAGGAAAACAACTGGCTCAAGGACAGAACCCACAGGGTTAGAGTTGCTGGTGCCATGTCAGACTCCAAGCCGGTCACAAGCGGTGTCCCACAGGGCTCAGTCCTGGGCCCCCTCTTGTTCGGCATCTGCTTTTCAGAAGTGCAGGCAAACATAGGAGGATTGTGGCTGACAAAGTTTGCAGATGACTGCAAACTGGGCGCCATAGTTGAAAATCCATCAGACACAGATATCCTTCAGAGAGGTCTCATAGAAACGGATAACTGGTGCCAGAGCCATGGCCTTAAGCTAAATGCCAAAAAATGTATAGTCATACCCTTTGGTAAAAACAAGGTAACCACAAGTTACCACATAGGTGGCAATCCATTAAGCACAGAAGAGGTTATCAGGGACCTGGGGACCCAAGTTGACAGTAACCTTTCTTTTGACACTCACATTGCCAAAGTGGTTAGGAGGACCTTCTACATTGCCGACCTGATTATGAAGGGATTCACATCCAGATCAAGGGAGGTCATTGTTCCCCTGTACTCTTCACTTATCAGACCAATGATTGAGTACAATGCCCCATTCTGAATGTATCTTACCCGACACCTGCAGCAATTGGAAAGACCTAAAAGTTCCTCACCAAAAGGATAAAGGGGCTCAAAAATATGCTATATGCTGCCCGACTGAAGAAACTCCAGCTCTATTCAGTCGCATACCGTCTGCTCAGAGGTGACCTGTGCCTGACATACAAGGCCATGTCCAACCCGGAATTAATGGACATGCTCCACCTCAAAAAATCCAAATCCACCAGAGCCACAAGAGCAAGAGACTTAAACCTCAACACGGATATAAATAGGACGTACTGGAGGGACAGATTCATCACCCAGAGACTCCCTATGCTGTGGAACAGAATCCCGGTCCATGTGAGACAGAGCACCTTGCTGGCTCTGTTCAAGAGGAATCTTGACCAGTGGATGGGAGATCGTAGGTTTACCCCGGGGATCATCTCTGTATCACTGCTGGACAGAGGCACGGCAAACTAATGGGTATAGTATTCTTCAATCTAAGGGGTGGTGAAAGCCACACAACTCTGGCTAGGCTTATAAATGCCCTAGGGCAGATAGCCTAGTATGAACCTATGAACCTATGAACCTATAATAGTGGCAGATACCATGTCCAGAAACCTAGTGACAAAAACAGCCCAGTCATGTATAGAATATGAAGTGAGTGCATATGTACATGCCATAATGCCCAGCAGGCCAGTGACTTGACATAGGATGGATCTCCTCAGGAAAGCAACTATGCAAGGTGTAGACTTGTAGACAACACGTGGATATATTTATAATGGGTAGCCAAGTAAGTGGATATAAACAATTCTTTCATTGCACTAATACTTTGCTGTGAGAGCTCACATGTCAGAGCATAAAAATCTGTTAATGTATCAAGATCGGATTGGTGTATCAACTTCACAAACAGCAGAGGTAGTGAGACAGATCCACAAAGGACATCATGGGCTGACCAAGTACAGAGAGATAAAGAGTGTGTGCAAAGGTACTTGTATCTTGGCTAAATATTAATGCTGATATAACAAAGATTATGTCTAAATATCAGTTCTTTACTGAATACAGAATTAGTCAAAGGACAGAATCCCCACTCGGGACCCCATTGCGAAAAATACCATGGCAAACAAATTTGCAACAGACTTGGTTGAACATAATAGTAAAAATGACCTAGTTATACCAGAGTATTAAGCTGTCATTGAGATAGTCAATATACATGCAATAGTGAGTCAACAAGTCACTTCCCAGTTTAAGACAATATTTCCCAGATGGATGATTCTTATCAAACTTTTCACTAGAATGAAATTCAATTTCTTTTTCAGGGTTTTAGCAGTGTTTCAAGGAATATGGGTTTGTCCAGACCATGTCAAGTCTGTGTTATCCTCAAACTAACAATGCAGCTAAGAAAATCCTGTATCACTCACAATCTGCACTTAGCTCTAATGTCCTACAAAACAATGCCACATAGCGAGTCCAGCACAACTATTGCTTGACAGACAAATTCATACCAACTCAATGCCTGAGACAAAGTTGTTACTTAAAACCGTACCATGTGAAACAAGTATGTAGAACAAAATGGCCAGTCCACATACAGATATTTCTATAGCAGAAGGCATTCAGTTAATTCCTTGCCTGACCTGAATCTAGGTCAAACTGCCAGCCTCAGTTTAGCTTTCAAAAGAGAGTTTGTTTGCTAAATTTTCATATTTTCTGAAGTAGAGTATTCTGTTATACAAGGATAGAAGGCACTTTCTGTTGTTGCTATAGTATATGGGAATATTTGTAGCCATGAGGTATTTTAACTTCTTAAGTTATACTGGGGGCTTCTGAATAGTAATGTGTTTTTAAAGGTTGGGAATAACTTTCATTTAATACCTTGTAGGTAGGAGTATTGAGTAAAAGATGTGTTTTTGCCTCAGCTGATAAGCTTATATACTGGATCCACAAGGCATACTGGAACACACACACCAAGAAATCTCCACAGGAACTCCAGGCAAGAGCAGAACTGAAGTCAAACTTGTTAAACAACAATTTATTTCCACAAAGCTTTTCGTTCAACTGATAGCCAAACTTCTTCAGACAAACAGAGCAAACAATACCACACTCATATATACATCTCCCTTTACAAACACATGTTCAAACTAGTTAACATTTAAAGGGACTATACCATAAATAACAAGACTGCAAGTTAAAAATAAAAATAAAAAACATTTATACATGATCAATCAAATATTACCCACTAAATAAAAACCAACATCCTCAAATGCTGGACATGTAAAAATCCTACTTAAACTGATATAAAATAAACCTAATCCAGTAAAAAATCAAACAATCATGAAATGTTACCCCAACGTTCATATTTCAAGATTTATAAAAGCATGCTGTTAATATAATGCTTGCTTAAATCTCATACGAACATGTAGACAAATAGAAATAAGTACACGCCAGTATATGTGCAACTACCATCAACACAAACCCTAAACACAAAAGAATGAGTGGGATTCTCACTACAATGTTTGGCCAGGGCATTCTCTAACCTAGCCTTCCTTATACTGTATACATGCTCATAGATCCTTTCTTTCAACTTCCTGTCAGTCTTGCCCACATAAAATGCAGGACAAAGCTGACAGGTAGCAAGGTAAACTACAGACCTCGAAGAGCATGTATATCTTCCCTTTACCTGTAAGTTTTGTTAGCAATTGAAAAACTGGCCCCAGTTGCCAAGTGCCTGCAACAACTGCATGCCTGACAATTGAAAGTCCCATCAATCCGGTGACACATTCCACTATTCATCTCCATGATACTCTTTAAATTATAGCCTTTTCTGTAAGTCACGTAAGGTCTGTCACCCAATTTACTTATTATGTCAGAATCAAAAGTGAACAAACCCCAGTTTCTCACCAGGATACACTTTATTAAATCTGCCTCTATACTGTAAGGGTAATAAATCTCATCGTAAAACTCAACCCATTATCCTCCACATTATTTTCATCAATGGAAAGAACAGAGAGGGATGGAATGTGTCACCGGATTGATGGGCTAGGTTAGAGAATGCCCTGGCCAAACAGTGTAGTGAGAATCCCACTCACTCTTTTACGTTTAGGGTTTTAAATCAGATTACATCAGATATAAAAGGGAGCCCTTACCAGTTACTGTTAGAGAGAAAGGAATTGATTTGGCAGCTGAGGTTGAATTCTTACAGAGCTCCGGCTCTTAATGACAAGGTTTCTCTTTCGTGCATACTAAAATTAAGAAGTCTACTGAGATAGAACAATAGCCATCTGATGTTTGTGTTGATGGTAGTTGCACATATACTGGCGTGTTCTTATTTCCATTTGTCTACATGTTCGTATGAGATTTAAGCAAGCATTATATTAACAGCATGCTTTTATAAATCTTGAAATATGAACGTCGGGGTAACATTTCATGATTGTTTGTTTTTTACTGGATTAGGTTTATTTTATATTAGTCTAGCATTTGAGGATGTTGGTTTTTATTTAGTGGGTAATATTTGATTGATCATGTATAAAAGTTTTTTTATTTTTATTTTTAACTTGCAGTCTTGTTATTTATGGTATAGTCCCTTTAAATGTTAATTAGTTTGAACATGTGTTTGTAAAGGGAGATGTATATATGAGTGTGGTGTTGTTTGCTCTGTTTGTCTGAAGAAGTTCGGCTATCAGTTGAACGAAAAGCTTTGTGGAAATAAATTGTTGCTTAACAAGTTTGACTTCAGTTCTGCTCTTGCCTGGAGTTCCTTTGGAGATTTCTTGGTGTGTGTTCCAGTGTGCCTTGCGGATTTAACTGGAGTTTCTTTGTTATACCTAGTTTGTGTTGTTTTTTTTATATATACTGGATAACCATGTTACCCAGCTTGGAAACTGATATAGCAGTGAGCTTCACATGGGACTTCTATGACCACTTTGACAAATGCATAGAATTTACAACCCCTAGCAGAACAAAATACAGTGGAATATTCAAAAATAAACCACCCTGGTGGTCTAGCAACATAAATAAACTTTACACAAAAAAACACTCCTTAAATTACACAATAGATTTAAAAATCCTTGTAACAAGGATAGTAGTAAAAAAGTTACAAGAAATGGAAAAATTCTATTAGCAGCCCATGAATATAGTGTAACTTCTGAAGCTAAGTTTAAGAATAACTACAAGCCCTCCTATAATTACATTAGGAAACTAAAGAAATATAACAGTGCTCAGAACTTATCCTAAATTGGTCCACCCTGTCCATCCCATTAGACTAGTAGATATTTCTAGTATACTAGCAAACAAGTTTAGCTCAGACTATATCTCTGAAACATCTATCCAAATTCTGTATATCATAGATCCCTTATACCTTCTTTTATCACTAAGGAACATATTCTGAAGATGCTGCCAAAGACCAAAAATAATACCTCCATGATTTCTGACAACATACCTAGATGTTTAATAAATAGTGGCAAACATGCTTTCACTGAACCTTTCCTCAAATTTTAACCTAACCTCAGACCCAGGATGTGCTCCTAAATTATAGTTTACCACAGTGGTGATACCAGTCATCAAGCATGGCTGGCCCTACCATGGATCCTGAGTGAAGATGATTGAGAGACAGAATCATTACACAGCACCACCCCATCTATGGAATAAGCTGCCCCCTACAGGTTAAGCAGTGTAATACATTATCATCCTTCAGACTGGAACTGGATGACTGGTTGGATACCCTCAAATTTACCCTTTAACTAACTGATCTAACCCACCTTGAGAAAGGGAGTACAGTCTTGGATGGGTATTGGAAAGTCATTGATAGTTGCAATATTAAATTTCCTTATAACTCTTATGAATCCTATGAATAAAGTTTTCTGTATCATATCCCAGCGGTGTTCCCTCATATGATAAATTAACATATTTAAGTATTTTGTTCGCAGTTCTTTGAAACATAGCAGCATTTTGTTGGGAATTTAGACAGATTTGTGGTAGACCATACTAAAAGTGAGGAATGAGACCATTTTTTGGCTAGTGATACTTGATCTTTAGTAGTAAACAGGTGATGGAAGATTCTGCAGGATATTTTAGTTGCTATAGAAGTTTGCCAACCTGTTGTTCTGTATATTTGACAAAGGATAGCTTGTTGCCTAACATACTCCTCAAAACCTTTGTAGTTCATTTGAAGGTATCGATATTCCTTCTGGATCCTCACTGCGAACAGGCCATGTGAGTATCTACTGTGCTCTTAATATCACAGCAGCAGACCTTTAGAAATGAACAGATTATCACAAGTAAGCCAGTTCAATATTTTTATTACATTAGGTGATTTATGATCTGTTGTAAGCATAGTATCATCTGTTTACAATGTGCAGCTGATATTTGGAGATCATTAGAGAGAGAGAGAGAGAGAATATCAGGGACTTAAGGTAGATTATTAAAAGAGAGAATAGTAAGGGGTCCCAGGACTGTGTCCTGTGGAGCTCCTTTTGTTGTACACCTCATTTCTAACATAGCATTTTAGAGTATATTATAAAGGTCCTGTTGTTAAGGTAGTTTTGGAACCTTTAAACTACTTCTTGAGGAAAGCAACACTTGCCCAGCTGTTAAAGTAGTAGCTGATGGTCCACTGTTTCAAATGCACATTTAAGATATCAGAAAATGGTACCAATGAGTAGTCAGTTTTTCATATAATTATATATTTGGTTTGTTAGAATATAAAGTGATATTTTTACTGTAGCTGAGGCAGAATCCATGAATATGCCATATGTTTAAATATATTATAATATTTGCCTGTAGATTAGCTTTTCCAGATTTTTGGCTATAGGACTGGAGTTGGCAATTGACCAGTCAGTGTCTGTAGTGGGAGTAGCAACTTTGAGGAAGGGCAGTATTAATGAGTGTTTAAATCAGAGTGTGTAATAGATTAAGTAGTGAGGGTGAGCGTGAATATATGCTTCTTGGGTTGCTTAGAACAGTACTGGCTATTCTTAAAAGTTTGTGGGGTAATATGGTACCTAATGGATTGTAATGGTATTCTGCTTTAATAGCAGTTCCTACATGTCTCTTGTGGAAAAGGTTTTAAGACAGAACTAAGAAATGCATTTGTATGGGTGTTGTAGGTGGAAGTGAAAATGTTAAAGAATTTTGTTGAAGGGGAGGAGAACAGGGCATGTTGTTTTCCAGTTCGTTAATATTTTTATACTGGTCTGTACATTTGGTGGTAAGCCTGGAAATATTGTTAAGTACGTTTCTAATGTGTGCCAGAACCTTTTTGTTCGTTGAGTAGATTACTATGCAGAGAATAACTGTAAGTCACTAACTTTGTAAGAATTTTTTTCTGGCACTGTTTCCAATCTTTGAAAGTGTTCTCTTTAATGTTTATGGGATTTCTTGACCTTGGGAATGGAATGGTTATATGAGTCTAGGTGGTATTTTTCCCATTTTAAATTTCCAGAAAGTAAGAAGTAAGAAATGGACACTCGTCACTCACTGTAGGTGGCAGAATTCTACCACAATGTATGTCTGGCTGCTTCCTGCTAGATTGCTGTTTAGTTGTCCCTCAGATGTTTTTTTTTAGCAATTTCTTGGACTCATTTACACCTGATCTGCATTGCATTATATGATGATGCACTATGAAATGTATGTTTCTGCTGACTCAGATAGTTTAATGGTATTATACATGCTATAATATCATCTCTTACTGGGACAGAGGTCATATAGTGTTTAAAGAAAGCTGGCAAGTGCGTGAAAAAACACTTGTGTTGCCTGCAGCTTTTTTTTTTTTGGAGAATTGTCTAAATCTGCTCAAACACAGAGAGTCACTGAAAGAGGGAGTTACTCTTTAATGAAGTATGGTGAGCTCAGAGTGGATTATACTTGGAGCAGTGAAACTGGGAGGCACAGCCCTGGGCCCTGCATAGGGGCTGCTGGTGACTTTGTTCCCATAAAAAGATATTTAGTCAGCACTGATTCAGCAGAAAGCTTAAATATATGATAGCCTTAATTTATTCATGCTAGAAGTCTGTTTAACAGAGTGCAGAATATTTTTTTTCTATGAGATACATTAAATCTGTTAAAGATGTTTTTTATTTTAAATAATTTCATACTCAGAGGCACAGTACTTGCCAAGCTTGGTGTATCACTGCTTCAAACAATATACTACACATCACTTTTTTAAAACAACTTTCATTTTAGGAAGGAAGTCTTATACTGGTTGGTAAAATATTGCAGGAATTGTCTGATTTTTTTTTTCTTTTTTACTTTGAGATAAAGATGATCAGCATTAGGCACAATACTGCTAGACTGGAAGGGAGGACAAGTTGGGCAACACATTTGTGCATGTTCTATTTCAGTGAGATATACTCATAGATAGATCATCATCTTCTTTCGGGTGTTCCCGTTAGGGGTCGCCACAGCAGATCATCTGTTTCCATTCCTTCCTGTCCTCTGCATCTTGCTCTGTCACACCAACCACCTGCATGTCCTCTCTCACCACATCCATAAACCTTATCTTAGGCCTTCCTCTTTTCCTGTTACCTGGTAGCTTCATTCTTAGCATCTTTTTCCCAATATACTCAGCATCCCTCCTCAGCACATGTCCAAACCAACGTAATCTTGCCTAACTGGCTTTGTCTCCAAACTTTCCAACCTGGGCCGATCCTCTAATATACTTATTCCTGATCCTGTCCACCCTCATCACACCCAGTGCAAATCTTAACATCTTTAACTCTGCCACATCCAGCTCTAACTCCTGCCTTTTTGTCAATGCCACTGTCTCCAACCCATATAACATAGCTGATCTCACTACCCTCTTAAAGACCTTCACTTTCACTCTTACTGGTACTTGTCTGTCACAAATTACTCCTGACACTCTTTTCGACCCACTCCATCCTGCCTGTACTCTCTTCTTCACCTCTCTTCCACATTCACTGTTACTCTGAATGGTTGATCCCAAGTATTTAAACTCATCCACCTTCACCACCTCTACTCCCTGCATCCTCACCATTCCTCTATCCTCCCTCTTATTCACACACATATATTCTGTCTTAGTCCTGCTGACCTTCATTCCTCTTCTCTCTAGAACATATCTCCACCTCTCCAGGTTCTCCTCCACCTGTTCTCTACTCTCACTACAGATCACAATGTCATCTGCAAACATCATAGTCCACGGGAACTCCTGTCTGATCTCGTCTGTCAACCTGTCCATCACCACTGCAAATAAGAAAGGGCTCAGATCTGATCCTTGATGTAATCCCACCTCCACCTTAAACGCATCCATCACTCCCTCCGCAGACCTCACCACTGTCACACTGCCCTCGTACATATCCTGTACCACTCTTACATACTTCTCTGACACTCCTGACTTCCTCATACAATACCACAACTCCTCTCTAGGCACCTGAGCTTCCATAATGACACAGAAGTCTAGTTTATAAATGTAGTTTCAAGAACACAGTTTCCTTTTTGGCAAACATTTTTGATGAAAGAATTTACATTTCTTCTGGACAGACATTTAGAATAGCATTGATCATTCATTTACGCAGTTTGCCAATATGGTTTCCTACAATCTTTCTTCCTGTGGCTCCCTCAGTATACTGCTACCTTGAAAGACCTGCTGTTGTTAAAACTCACTACATTGTATGATGCAACTAGGAAGTCAGTAGTATTACTGTAATGATTTTAATATTACTGCAATGTTTTTTTTATGTGTCATTTTACAATTAACGTACTGCATGGTGAGCTTGTTAGTCATGACTACAGTCTGCTGTTTGGTGTAATGGAGCTGTAAAAACATACCAAAAGATAATGTAAACAAACCAGCTGAAGGAGACGGACTTTATCCTGTTGCAGCTTGCCTAAGCCTGCTGCTCCTCCTTTGTCTGTGTTGTATCTTTAGAAGTCTTAGGGTTTTCTAAAGCCATCAAAATGCCCTAGCCTGCACCAGCCATTTTGGAAAATGATTCCTACTGTCTACCACCCTCTCCTTAAAAAAGTATACCCACATGTCAGATTAAACTCTGTTGTTTTGATTTGTTAGTCGTGATCTGTCTTTCTGGTCCTATATTTCTTTTCCATTGTGAATCCAGTACATTACCCTTCCAGTACATTGTCTACCTGTGTAACAAATCTACCCTTTTCTGATGAAAAGAACTGTTTCCCATAGTTTCTCTTCAGAACCAAGGGTGTAGCTAATGTCACCTATGCTGTGGTATACCTAATGTGAAGTAATTATTTTAAGGCAACAGTATTATAATGTATTTTTATTTAAAAGTGCAGCTACATATTTGCCAATGTCAGTTATACTGTGGTGTAACTAATGTGAAATTATGTTTATTTACTTATTTTATTTGTATTTGCTTTCTGGGTTAGTACACTGATCTCCACGGACCATTTTCAGACTCAGCCCAGGAGCAGTTTTTCATTGTTTTCAAGGCAACATTACCGTAGTATGGTAATATTTAAACACTTTGTTTTTTTAAATGCTTATCCAAAACATGCATTAATCAAACAAAGCTTTTGACCTGAGGTGTTCCTCAACACAATAATTTTTAGTGTTCCAAAACATAAAACATCACATGTGTACAATATCAACATATCACACAAATTCTAACATTTCCTTCCTCCATGTGCAGTATCACCTACAGAAATAGAATCCTGAAAAAAAGGAACCAGCTGCCAAGAGAGCAATTTAGGAAAATCAAATGTGCTTGAATACTCAAAATAGCACAAATGTTTAAGGTAATTTATTCCTTTCTCAGTAGCTGAGTCATCCTGTACAATGTTAACTTTACAGTGCATTCATGCTTCACAATATGCAATGTGCAGTACTACATTTCTTTTGTTTCTTTCAGGAGTGTGAGCGCACCTGTTTTGTGTGAATGTGTTGCTGCTGTAGACGTCAGCATCTGAAATGTGCTGAGCCTCTGTGAGGGAACTATGGCAGAATTGAATACTTACAGTTATTTGGTGGACATAAGTACTAGTGTTGTCACACCTATTTGGACTTAAGTACTGAAAATCCCTTGGTGGTCCAAAGTTCATGCACATAAGTATTTAGAGTTCCTATTGGTGGCTATCAGAACCAGCACAGGAATCTACTTAGCCTCAACTACAGGAGCTCCCCTGCAGGCCCAAATAGTTGTACTGGGACTCCTTTGGATCTGTTTTGGCAAACATATGTATCAGGAGTCCCTTGGTGGACCTATGTGTGAGTATCGGTACACCTTGAACCTAAGTACTGGAGCTTCACTTATATACCTAGTTAGCTGAAAAGGGCTTCCTTTGAATTTAAATATGAGTGCTCCTTTGGTGAGCCTAAGTTGTGATAGTGACAGCCCTTGATGGACCTAAGTAACAAGGGTCCGTTGGTGTGTTTGAGCACCAGTGCTAGGAGTGCCTTGTGCATTAAGCAGCTGTAGAAGGGGGACAAAGTGTTTGCTTTCCAGGGACATGCATCTTCATCCTTTGCATAACAAAGTACTAGTTACACACAGTAAAACATAAGCCCCCTGAATAAGGACACTTGTGCATACATAAAGCCATAGCTCATGATGCACACAGGAAAGGAATCCTCACCTATCAGTGGCAATCACCAAAAAGATTTGTGTTTTCTAACAGACTGATGGGGTCAGATGGCCTCAGTCAGCACTCAAGGGATTTTTATGCCTTTCCTTCTAGAAACTTGTATGTGCATGTTACATAAAGATGCTGGTGCACTCTGTGGACCATGCTTTCTTTTGTAAAGTCACACAAACTGAATATTACTATTTAGTCACATAAAGAACTGGTTCCATGGAGATAAAATTTTGTAGAAACAGACTAAGTTGAAGGATCATGGTAAGGCTGCTGCCTGGGCAGTTCCATTCCTTGCTTTGAGAACAGGGAAACAAAAAAACTGCACTGCAGGTGTCTGTAACACAAAAGGCAAATATGGCATGGCACGTACATTCTGTGCTATATTAAAGGAATATATACCATCAGCATAAAGTGTCTTCACTCTCAATAGTCTTGCAGTCACAGCAGTATTAGATCTCTAGATGCCAGACAGTGTCGGCATTAAGCATTTGTATATATTCACATCTTATAGCTCAATGAAGCATGAGATGTAAGCTCACTGAAGCATGCAACAAACCTGTATCTACTCTCTCACATCTCTCTTGTTTGAGATGGATTTTAAGTCAATACTTCTTCACAGGAAGGGTGGTGGGACAATAGAACAAACAGCTTAAGCTAGTGGTGTGCTGTATAGGTCAATAGAGGGTATTAAACATATTTGGGATAGAGGAAAAAGAATGTGGTCCAGAAGTGGCTGCTGTTTAGGGTCTACTCACAACACTCAAGGACAGAAAGGTCTTTTTACACTGGCGCCTACTTGTTTCTCCATTTTGAACAATAATTCAACTAAGGTAAGGCTCATTAGTTTGGTACAGACAAAATAAGAACAAACACTTGTAGCACACCCACAGGTGTAGCTGAAGTAGATTTGGGTTCCTTCTTAATTGACTCTGGTGACACCCCTTCTTTAGGCCCAACACCCCAAGGTGGCAAGTGATAACAGATTTGATTCTAGGTGACATTTTAGTTTTAAAGGGCAATAGCAGAACAGCAAACAAATTATTTCAACAGTGCACCAGTTACTATACACTCCTTCTGTTTTTACTGACACGACAAGGGTCGGTCCCAATAGCCCATCAGGTAGTTTCTGTTTCTGGTGTTGTTCAGCTGCATGGCAGTCAGACCTCGCCATTTCCATGAATAAGACTCTTTCTTAGTAATGCTTTGCGGTCTCAGATGCTGAGATTTTTGCTGAGATGGCTTTTCAATTCAGTAGTTCATCTCAGATGAGCTAGAAGTGTGCATAGCAGTTAGTCTCTCTCCCTTATTACAAGGGTTAGCATGGAAAGGAGATCCAGGATGCTGTCTCTTGATGTTATATTTTATGGAACTCTTTGTAACTGGGCATTCAGCTGGCCCCTTCACTGAGGTGAAGTTTCCCTGCGTTGCACTAGACAATAATAGTTCGTTCACTCTTTTCAAGTTCTCTGCATTAGGACACTGTCGCTTTATATGCCCTGCATCCTCACAATGAAAACAAAATCCAGTAGGAACTCTGAACATTGGCTGATTCATTTCCTCCCTGAGTCCTTTCATGGAGATTCTAGCTGATGTATTCCTCCCTTCAGCTAAAGTTACCATGGCTTTTTGCAATTCTGCAACTATCTTGGTGACCTGAGCAATGGTGTCAGTTAGGAAAGACACCTGCACCTGCAACTGTGACACCTCTACATCGAGGACACCCTGGGCCACAACTCCTGTTTGAGTAGTAAGCATAGCTATAGGCTCCTGCTTGTGTTCACTCACTGCTTTAATTGCTGTTGAACCTTGAGATTTTGCTTCCAACAGGGATTCCTCTTCCCTCACTTCTTTAACCAACTGAGAATAAGTTAGAGTTTCCTCCCTATTTCCCATCCTCAGTTTCCACATAATGGGGTCCATAGCTTGAGCTCCTTGTAAAATTTGTCCGATCCGTACTTGGTCAGCTACTTTCGGATCCACCCCCTTCTTTAGGATGATTTGGTGGAGCATTTTATCTAATTGCTTAATGTAATCAGATTGTTTCTCACCAACCTATTGGTATGTATGTTCAAACTGATACAGTAGGTCCGCAGCCCTCTCGGTCCTTCCAAAAACATCCTGCAGTACTCAGAAATAGTCCTTGGTCGTGCAATCTTGCTTGTCCATCCTTAGGTTGCGTATGGTATCTGCTGCCAATCCCTTTAGACTTTCAGCTATCCACTTTTTCTGAGATTCTGGGATATCCCACTCCTGTAGGGCTTGTGATGCCTGATCCATCCAAGATTCAACATCTTCCTCTCCCTGAGGTGTGGGTTGTTTGCCAGAAATGAAACGCAATTTGCGGTAGCCAAACCCAGTGAATGGCTGTGTAAGCTGTAAGCATTTTTCTACAAGACTTCTCAAAGCATTCAAAACTTCAGCCCCTGTAGTATTTATAGGCAGTGAAGCTGCAGCTTCTGATGTAAGGTTCTGACCTATTTGCATAACTTCCACAGGTATTTCCTTTGTTGCTGGGTTAGTGCACTTCTTAGGGATTACCACATGGACTGCACTCGCGCCTGAAATTTGTACACTTGAAGGTATGTGCTCATATACTAAAGGACTTTTCCATTCTAACAAGGCCAATGTGCTCTGTTCAGTAGTCTCCATAAAAATATAAATAAAAATCCATGCCCTACAACTGGTAAGGATCCTGTGACTTGATGTATTTGTATATCAGTCCATGTGACCCCTGGCAACACTAGAACTAAGCAGTGCTCTGACTGAGAATTGTGCTGTTTTCACCACTTAACAGCTACTTCTAGGTTCATCTTGCTGCTGGAGTTGCTTTCCACATGTACAGGAGAATAGGGTGGAATTCAAGGCAGTACAGGCAATCCTGGATGAGCCCCCAAATGTAGCGCACCCACAGGTGTAGCTGTAGTAGATATGGGTTCCTTCCTAGCTGGCTCTGGTGACACCCTTTCTTTAGGTCCAACATCCCAAGGTGGCAAGTGATGACAGATTTTATTCTAGGTGACACTTTAGTTTAAAGGGCAATAGCACAACAACAAATTATTTCAACAGTGCACCAGTTAGCAGTAAGGCAGAGTGAGATATGCATGTAATGAAACCATACATTTACCCCTTCCCCAGAACTCAACAGAAAAGATATTGAAATTCAAACATGCACACAAAGGCAATATCAATGAGCAGTAAAGCTTTTATAATGCAGCAATACAAGCATGGAAAAAAATGCAATGTCATTGAGGGAGAAAAAATAGTTATAATACAACAGTACAGATATGAAAAAGATGCAATGTCACTGAGCAGTAAAGATTCTTGAAGACAACAGTACTAACACGAGCAAAATGCAATGTCACTGAACAATAAAGATTTATAACGTAACAATACAAATATGAGAAAATGCAATGTCATTTAGCAATAAAGTGTCTTTAAGGCAACAGTACTAACACCCTATATCCCCTAGATCTATCTAAACAGACCAACTATGGCCAGTGACTACTTACAGTCCTACTGCAGGCATGATGGGGCCCAAGGTTGGAGCTCATATGGATCCCAGCTATGTGTAATCCAGGAAGCAGTTGGGGGGGGGGAATCCACAATCTTAAAAAAGGATAAAAAAATGGCGGCTAAAAGCCTTTCACCACTCTGTCGAGAATATCCCAGTGACCAGGTACCGCAGTTCCTCCGACAAGAAAAACAGAAAATCACCCACCAGAACTTTGGTAGTCATCTATGGCATCTCTGCACTAGGCCCAAGGGAACTCTTTTTCTTGCTGAATCATATGCAGGTGTGGAACTACTGGTTTCAGAACTTCTCTCCTGAATCCACAAAATACCATCATCCAGGATTTCAGCAAAAGACCGACACAAACTGCTACCTCACTTCTCTGTCCCAAAACACTAGAAGAAAAGAAATCCAGTCATGCTGCAAGGCCCTTTTCCCTTCAACTAGTCTTTCAGTCTTCCCTCCTTCAGCTAGTGTTCCAGTCTCCTCTCTTTCACTTTCGAAATTGTATTTTATATTCCTGAAAAGGAGCTCCATCTTGTGGTGTAATGGAAAACTGCAGTCTATTACTTCTACACTGAAATACAGTGGGAGCTACACACTTGTAAGTAAGTAATGAAGGACCAAGAAATGTTTGAAATTAATAGTTAGGTATGTCCCCCAGTAACATACATTCCAACATCATTTGTGGTTTTGTGTTGTTTTGTGTTTCTACATTTGAAAATAGAGGACCAAGGAAATGCCAGACCTAGCAGGCAGCTTGGTGAGTCAGGCTACATGGTTTCTACCTCATAAATCCAGGGTTCAGTTCTGTCACTGTCTATTTAAAACTTTGCCTCCCAAAAACATGGTGGTTGGCTATGCACTGTGCATTTGTATTAAATTTACTGCTGGAATTGAGGCTGAAAAGGAATACCGAAGGATTAATTCACTTACCTGGTTAACAAAACATATATATGCAGGGTTGCCAGATTTCCAGCAACCCAGGTAGGGACAAAAAAAAAAGAAGGTCTCTCATGAAGAAAAAAAAAAAAAAGGCGGGCCCAAGTTCTTCCAAGAAGACCCAAAAAAAAAAAGATAAAATATATTAAAAACAATAAAGAGATTAAAGAACTGAGCTAAGCTCATCACTGAATAAACGCTACTGGTTTAATAATGCATTGCAGTTGCAGTTCAACAGATAGAAGCGATTAGTTTGTTGATTGGCTGATTGGCTCGCCGGCAGGCAAAAATGGGATGGAAAAAAATCGCTAAAATGTTTATGATTGAAAGAACATGCGAACACAAAGAAAGCAGGATTCATGAGTTTTATAGTTGGCCAGGTATGCCAGGTAAAAAAAAAAAAAAAAAAAAAAAAGGGTCAATGTCGATGGCGGGGAAGGGCGTGACTAGATCCCGCTAGGCGGGGACAGTCCCATCTAAAATAGGACGCCCTGGCAACCCTGTATATATGCCATCTAATTATGGCCTACTTCCTTTTGTCAGACCTTGGACATTTACATCTTACTAAACCTCTCTCTAAGCAAATATGAAGCACCTCATTACATGTACATTGAAATGCCATGCAGGAAAAACAACTTCACAGTTTAGGAGTAATGGTAAAGTAGGCCTTATTACATATGCCAGAGTTGCACTTACTCATTTCAAAGCAGCTACAACAAATCCAGGTTTGAGCATCCTTTTGCAGTTTTGCATTTGAAGTTCCCTGTGTCATTATAACAATATTAGAAACTTAGGACCTGATTCATTCATTGAGATATCAGAAATTATCTAATTTTTTCAGTGTTTGATCTTGCATAATGCCTGTAAAAAATCTCACATTATAATTCTGCAGAATTTGCAGCTTACCCAGAAAAGTATAACTAGCTTGCAGTACAGTCACACTAAAATATGTACATGTCTAGAAATAAGGAAAAGATAACCAGTCTTCTGTTGAGTTTAAATGCTTTTGGTGGTCCTTACTAAGAATAGCATCATCAGGGTTCTGGCAGATGGCATTTGGTGGTGTCAGTACTTACCATGCTTCTTTTACATTCCTACTATTTCAAAGCATTGCACTATAGATGTGCAAGTCCACTAATGAAGGATATGGTAGGATCTGATGAGTGACTTCATTCCAAAGTGAATATTAGTTTTATGTCCTTAACATAAGCCTAGCTGTGAGCTTTCATAGCACAAAATGAAATATAACAAAACACACACACAAACACACATGATCACACACACACACACACACACACACACACACACACACACACACACACACACACACGCACACACACACACACACACACACACACACACACACACACACACACACACACACACACACACACACACACACAAACACACACACACACACCTGATCTGTTAAGTCCCATGTAGTGCTGGCTATTAGTGGCATTTCACCAACCTTAGTTCAGTGGCTAAGGATCCCCTTTTTATTTCTGAGCCTCATCTGAATTGGAGATTACTGGAGGAAAGCCCATTGTGTGTGTTCCCATTGGTAGTATAGCTTAAAAATGTTTATTCTCATTTGTATCCTTTATTGTGAACCAACAAATAGAAATGAGTAAGTGGCTTTTTCAAGCCTCATCTGAATTGGAGATTACTGGAGGAAAGCCCATTGTGTGTGTTCCCATTGGTAGTATAGCTTAAAAATGTTCATTCTCATTTGTATTTAAGCCTGTTGTTTACACATTGCTGCGCACTGTGCAAAAGGGTTTAGTGGTACCCTGTACAGATGCAAATGCCTTGAAAGACAATTAATTTTCCACTAGACATTTGCTAGTGGAAACTTCCCAACCTCCTCTGCTGTATTACAAGCAACACAGAAGCGTTGCCATAGTTTTTTTCACCCCTAGCCTTCAATAAAATAAGTTCCTTTTTTAATCCTCGAACAAAATCTGGTCTGTACAACCACTTAAACAGCTGTACAGACTCAACTGTACCTGACTGGATCAAAACCAAGTACTCCTGAAAAAACAAGCCACCTTGGTGGACCTCAAGTATAAATAGGATATATAACAAAAGGAAAAAATGTTCTCTAAGAACAAGAGGAAGCTTACTCAGCAGAGGAAGAATACCCTCCACAGTTTGAATAAGCAAATCAATTAGATATCTTGTAAAATCCTCTAAAGCTAGTTACTAGGCTACATTAGCATCCCTAGCTAATGATAATCATAAGGCTTAGCTGCATCCGAGATCTAAAAAGGAATGCCTAGCTATGTGCCTTACTTATAGTGGGTGGTACCACTCATACTGAACCTAAGGAAATTGTCAACCTACTAATTGACAGATGTAGTGCAAACTTCACCCCCCCTGTTCCCACCAGCCATGTTCCAAAGCATACCTGACACCAGTCCTCTACCCAGCATCTCCAAAGAGCAGATCATATCCTCTCTCTCAAAGGACAAAAACACGGATTCTATGGGACCAAATAACATCCCATGTTATTTACTAAACAATATAAAACAAGACCTAGAGGAGCCACTTGGCACTCTCTTTAACCACAGTCTGAGCACTGTCTTTGTTCCTGCAGAGTGGAGAACAGCAACAGTAATCCCCTTGCACAAAGAGGGTAAATCAACCGACCCTGGGAACTATAGACCTATAAGCCTAACCAGCCTTATCTGCAAGGCCATGGAAAGAATCATCATGGACTTTATCAACAAGGACATAGGTGACCTTCATACTCTTGAGCCAACCCAGTTTGGCTTCGTTAAGGATAGATCATGTTTATTAAACCTGGTGGACTTCTTTGAGAATGTCAACAAAGCCCTGAATGAAGGCAAAACAGTTCATACTGCTGACCTGGCCAAGGCTTTCGACATAATCTTTCACTCAGGTATCACTGAGAAACTCTCCCAGCTGGAGATCGACCCATACATCACTAGATGGGCAGCCAACTGTCCCACTGACAGAACGCATAATGTCAAAGCTGGGGAGTCCACCTGTACCAGTAGACCAGTTACCAGTGGTGTACCACAAGGATCTGTGCTGGGCCTTCTAACATTTGGAATCTGTTTCTCAGATATCCAGGTGAAAGCAGATAGCCTGTGCTTACCAAGTTCGCTGATGACTGCAAACTGGGCACAATCATTGAGTCCCCAATGATGTTAACATATTACAGAAGGGGCTAACACAGACAAATGACTGGTGCCAAAGCTACAGACTAAAACTAAATGTACAAAAGTGAATTATTATACCCTTTGGCAAAGAGGAAGTCCCTGCAAATTACAATATTGACAGCACCCCCACCTGAAACTCAGTGGTGCAAGATTTGGGAACACAGATTGATTGCAACCTAAAATTTGATCACCATATGTCCACAGTGGTAAGGAAAGCCTTCTACCTTGCACATCTCATAAGTAAAGGCATTACATCCAAGACCAAGGATGTTATAACTCCTCTGTACTCGACCCTCATCAGACCACTAATAGAGTACAATGGTCCCTTTTGCATGTACCTCACCAGACACCTGTAGTAGCTGGAGAAGACCACCAAGGTTTCTCACCAAGAAAATTCAGGGCCTCCAAAACTTGACCTACATGGAAGGACTGAAAGCCCTGTCATTATATTCTGTATCATACTGGCTGCTGAGAGGTCACCCGTGCTTACCCTACAGAGCAGTATCTGACTCTGCTCTAACGGAAATGCTGCACATCTGCAAATCAAATGGAACCAGAGTCATTCACTCCAGGGATCTCAACCTAGCCTGTGACATCAACAGAACATGCTGGAGAGACAAATATGTCTCCCAGCGATTGCTGCCTATCTGGAATAAACTCTCATTACACATGAAGTAAAGCTCCTCAATGATGCTATTTAAGCACAACCTAGACAGTTGGATGGGAGAGCATAAATTCACCCCAGGGGGTGGCACCTATGTCCCTCATGGACAGGGGCAGTCGGTGCTGATCATAGATCGCTCTGCAAATAAAGACCATCTAACCATGGTCAATTAGGGAACATGAGTATAACATGGTTAGGCTTCTAAAGAAAAAGAACAGCAACCAAATAAAAAGATAAATTCTAATCCACAGACAGTAAGCACTTTTGTCTTAAAGTTAAGACTTCATCAGACTGAAGACATTCAACACTACCCAACATTTAAATACTTTAAAATCCCATGATATAATTATTCGATTATTGTTTAATTATCTTTCTTCTAAGGAAAACCTTAAAGTTTTCTTTATCATTTAGTGGAAAACAGACATCCAGTTTGACTTGCCACACGGTTTGGCTTGTAAAGGCCTTAGGCCCATTAGCCTAGTAACCTCCTATGAACCTATGAACCTATGAAACTATGAGTGGCATTTTTAAAGCAATTAATGTTAAGACAAATGTAGGGTCTACATTAGGAGTTCAGAACATTAATATGCTTACTATATTGTCATGGAGTTCACTATCTTAGACTACTTAAAACCCATACAAGTTATTGCTGTCCTACTGTACATCATTTGGTCTCGTTTTCCTTATGACCAGTGATATACGTACATGCTTATAAGGATAGTTTTACTGTTCCTGTAGATTACGCCCGATTACTCCTCCCACTGCATGTATTATTTATTTATTGCATTTTATTGGTTAGCTGTACCAACAGTCCCTTTTCATTATTGACTCAGGAAGAAGAGCTCCAAGGCACTAAGAATATACAGAACATGTACACAATTTGAATATAAAAATACATCTGAATTACAAATCCACCATGTGACAGTATCTAATAGCACCCAGTGAAGAGAACCACTGATCTTGTTAAGTAAACAAATGCAAGCAATGAACAGCAGAATACAAAACAGACAAGTCTGAAAATACGTGGAACTATTACAAACTACACACTATAAGTCAACCTAAAGCAAGCCAGGCATTCAAGGGAGATAATGAAGATCAGCTAACCAATCTGTGAAAAACAAAGAAATATACTATTCTTAACTATAAGAGGTCCATGTAGTCAGAAAGGTAAGCAAGCTATAACTGGGTGGAAGGTTGTAGTCATAAAGAATAATTCAAAAGCAATACCAGAGTGAGCGATGGTAACTAGTCAGATATGGCTTTGTTTTTATACATTTCAGTTTCATTTAGACTGTGTCAGGAACTGACGCATTATGCTGCTTCTTCAAGAGACTCTATACAACCCTTGTTGCTGTTTTAAGAATATTAAAAAAATGAACATCTGAGAAAAGACACTCTTGTTTCAGGCTTTTAATAAACAGAAATCCCAACACAACTGCTGATTGTCTACTGTATAGGCAGCCATTGCTGACAACAACCCATTTGCTTCTTTCTTTTTCCAACTAAGGAAAAAAAAAACATTTGTATTAATTTGCATTTTATTCTTGATGTGTTTCAAATATTCCTTGAGAAAATGCCAGTGTTCTATGCAGTTTCTGTCTGCAAAATTATGTCATCATCTCCAGTTTTCATTGAGTTTATGCACCGTTAACTGATTGTTTGCTATTAGCTAGCTGGTCAGCTTCTCTGAAGACAGCAGTGCATTTTTAAAAGGGCTGCAGGAGTAATGAAGTCCTTTTTCTCTGGGTGCTGATGCTGAACTCACATTTTGTTTGTCATTGCTTTGCTGACTCAAAAGGTTAAAACATCCTACTGTACATTAATTGAATGGAACTGGATGTACTGCTTTCGGTTCTAAAGCTGTCAGATGCAATCTCTGACTTGTTCATGCTGATAAAATGGTGCTGTAAAAGCAGTGTTTTGATCTTGACAAAGGTAATTATAGTAATAGTTCTGACTTGGTCTGACTACTGTACAGGGTTCCCAGTTTTGCCTCTCTAGCCCATTGTTAAATGATATAGGGAATACCTACATTCAGTTATACGTAAGGATGTGAAATATCAGGCACCTAAGAAGGCAATTTGAAAGAATTAACTCCATTGGCATGCTTTAAAGCTTCAACCATGGAAACAGTACATAAGTTAAGGGAGAGGATTTAAAAGCTTAAGAGATTATGCTGCAAAAGTCTGTCTGCCTACAACTCTGAAAATATTTAAATAGCTTGGGCTATTATATCAACATTCAGTATTTAACATTGAAGCTGAATTTGGATATGTAAACCATCCTTGTGAAATACAAGTATTCTATTTATAAATGCTCTGCTAACTCATGGTGAAGGCCAGCACTGTACTAAAATTTGCATTCATATCATATGTGAGCCAAGAATAGTAGATTTCCAGTGATACCAGCTCTAGCAACCTTTTCTTAATAAAACAGAGTATCTAAACTAGGCAACCAAAAGTGCAGCTGTGAATTATGCTGATATAATAATAACCCAAACTATCATTTCATCCTCATTTCTACAGGCAATAAATTTATAACAAAACCACTTTTACTGGCAAACTAATTATTCAAATACTGTAAAATAAATCCCTGGGTCCTCTGCCTGCTGTCTTTAAAGGGAACAAACAAATTACGTGTACCAACTTGTAAACAGCCTTTATCAATTTACTTTTCATATTAACCACTGACAACAGAAACCCTGTAAGCACTACTTACTTGTAAAGTCCCAGTGAAATGAAACTATAAACCTAATACAGGCATGTATTATTTTATTATGTCACAGTTTGTTAATTGCCATGAAGGCCAGAAGGCCATGAATCCAGATGTTTAACAATCCACATGGTTTTGTCATACCATGCAGATATATTGTAACACAGAGACAGTCAGAAAGGAGAGGAATGGCATTAGAAAAACCTTTACCCCTAGTGTCAAGCCACTTTGTCATGTAGTACAATATTAGAGACCCAGAAAGGAACACACTGCACTTTGTTGGGGAAGTAGCAGAAATGACAAAAAGGAAAAAAAAACAATTCTGTTCAAGACACAATGCAAGAAGGATAAATAAAAATATATGCAAATACAAAGGAAGTTAAAACAATAAGGGATCAGACTATTAAACAGTTTAATGTTTAAGGGGTGGGACTGGCATAACGGTTAAGGTCTTCAGCTCATGGAGACAAAGTACAGGGTTTGATTCTAATTTCAGGTTATTGGCTAGCCTTAAAATGTCTCTTCATGGCAGTTAGCATAGTATGAACCTATAATGTAAGTGGATTAGTAGCCTGTCCATTTTGCTTAGATATTTGCTAGTTTGATAACTGGCTAGGTGTACTTATCCCAGATAAGGAAGCTATATTGTAATATACAGCAGATATGCACTTAACATGACAAATTGATTATATACATTTCATATTACAGCTCTGACCAATGTAAGCCCAAATATAAAAATACTGGGCCAGTAGCAGAGTGGCAACACAAGAAAGTTCTTGGCTGAGAAGAGCATAGGCCAAAACAAAACAAAAAAAAAAAATACTGTGGCAGATTTAATAGCGTGCCAGTAAAACAACCAATGAAAAATAGATGTATATATATATATATATATATATATATATATATATATATATATATATATATAATCCTAAATTATCTATATGAAGAGAGATGAAAAGAGAAAAATAAAGTATTATGAGGTGCAACATCTAATGAAACCCTTTGTTTCATGTCTTGTATACATTTCTTTGATGGTACGAAACTCATAATTTGGTACAGCACCAGCTCTTTTGCTACTTAACAGAGTACCTTCAAACAATGGTTATAAAACCGATGATTTATGTAGAGTCTAAAGCTCTCTAGGCTGGTTCATAGGTAACTAGATGGCAAGCAGTCCTGTCGACCATTTGCTGCCTAGCCACAGCAATTCCCTACCCATAATGGATAGGGGGCAAGACCAGAGGTGAATTTACAAATCCCCATCCACTCACAGAGTTTTTTTTAAGAGGATAGGAGAGCTGCCTTGTTTGATATGGAGAAAAACGTATTCCATATGTAAGAAATCCTCTGGGAGAGATAATGAGTGGGTATATATGGTGCTACCAGTTTTACAAATCCGAAAGAGATCAAGCAGGACAGGCTTAATTGCTGTCTTGTAGACCAAACAGAGGTCACCATGTAGACGTCTGTAGGAAACAGAGTAGCGAGATAAGGCTTTTAGTCACACTGTGTAGCTTAGGAAATTCATACCCAAGAATATTTATAAGAAAACATTGAATTTTCTCTATCTTATAGAAGGACAATGACTTCTTTTGACCTGGAAGATATGCCTTTGGTGATTAGATGGGCTAAGTAAAAAGATCTCCACATGACAGCTGATATGTAGTGGTCAAATTCACTGCCCACAAATGCACCCAAGTCTTTAATGACAGTATCTATTCTGTGCTCATTGTTAATTACTAGAGTTCTTTGTATTTAGCTTTAATTTAGCTTTATTTAATGGTACTGGCGCCATATGTTAGTCAGGGATAGGCCCTTTGGCATGATATGGGTGCCTTCAGGTCAGCTGATGACAACAAACAGTCATCTGCAAACTTGGTCAACAAAGGTACTTCATAGTTTACTATCAATTGTGCGAACGACAAGCTGTCAGCATGTATGCTGCTGAAAATCAGATTGATGTATACACAATGTCGATTGAAAATGTATTCATATAGGAGTTTGATTTACATCAGCTCTTATATGGATATCACTTGATGTTTTCAGTGACAATGTCGACTCAAATGTGTCAATCATTTGGGATGACATCAGGTTCAGCGGTTTACGAATATGTTTAGCCTTTTGCAATATTAATAATAAACCATCCTTGATTCAGCTTGAGACCAGCAACATAGATGCCAGAGAGAATTTGTCTTAGCATGGAACCTTGGAGGATGGTACTGGTGATGAGTCTTTTAGAAACGAGTGTGCCATCAACCCTGACTAATTGGATTTTTCTGTAAACAAATTAGCTATCTAAAGAGTTAGGTAAGGGGTTATATATTTAACTATAATAACTTTTCTGTAATGCCAGAAAGAGGAATAGTATCAAAGGCCTTGACCAGATCCAGATAGGCAGTGTACATGTGCATTCATCCAGTGCCTCTGTGAGCTTCACAAGAAATCCAATAGGCTAAGTAGGCAGGATCAAATTTTCACAAAATCAAATTAATTTGAGTCAAGAGTCTGTAAGCTACTAATATCCTTATTTATAAGTCCTATGATTATACCTTCCATTATTTTAAAAATAATATTAGTAAGGCTAAATACTCAATTACTCTTACTCAAGTAAGCGGCATAAAAAAATGAAAACTTTTATTGTAATACAAAAACTACGTTAAGTGCTTTCATCCCTGACAACCTTTGGGACTTCATCAGAACAGTCAGTTAAATGAACACTCCTTCTTTTAAATGATAAAATTACAGTGAATTAAATCTATTAAGGCTAAACTAAGCCAGTTCTTAAAGAGACATATACTACTTTAAAATTGCAAAACGTACTACAGTATAATTATATACATACACAATATATACATATAAAAAATAAATAAACATTTTTTGATAAATGTTTTTGTAACATAAATAAAAAGATAAGGCTAGGGAATTATCAATAATAATAATAATATGATTGTTATTATTATAAGACCAAGGCTCTCTTCTTCAGAAGAGGTAAAATAGAAACACAATCACAATCATTGATCCCTGGTGGCATGTTAGATTTTAACTTAGTAATCAAAAAAAATCTCTTATCTCAATAAAACATTCCCACCTCCCCCCTTAGGTTCAAAGGTACCAATTTTAAAATTCCAAACTTTTGAACTTGGTAAATCCAGGACATTGTAAAGAATGTTTATATAAAGAATTATTAATATTACCTTTAGAAATCACATATGTGTGCTCATAAATTCTGGTCTTAAGTTTTCTTTCTGTTTTGCCTATGTAGTAGCTGCCACACTTATCATAAACAGAAATGTAACCCAATCCTTTGGTATTACAGTTACTTCTGACCAACCTAACTATATACCCAAAATATTTTAAAGAACTTAAATCTGTTTCTAAAATGTAGGGACATTGCCTACACATACCACATCTTGTTGTACTTTTGGTTGTCAACCTAGGAGGTAAATTTGGGTTTTCAAACAGATACTTAAAAATGTAACCCGTCTTAAACACAAACTGGGGTTCATAACCAAGGGCATTCAAAATATCTGAGATTAAAGAATGTTTTTGGATTACTAAGTTAAAATCTAACATTCCTTAGATAATAGGCAGGTCTCAGATTAGTTCTGGGGGTCAGACATAACTCACAAGTAGCTGAGATCAAGGGGAGGCACCACTGACAGCTAATGTTCTGCTCCATAGGAGCCAAAAATACTTAAAAAGAAGGAAGTCAGTGGTACAAGTGTCAGTTTTTCTATAGGATTCTCTCGGAGTACAGAGCATTGAAAACTCATCAGGTCATCAGCTAGTTGTAGAAAATTAGACTTGGAGAAGTACCTAAATACAGCAGGATTTCAACACATCTGGGTCTTGATTCTTAAGGAGAATATTACAGCATGGTGATGTAATTTAATGAGTGGTCCAATGGAACATACTGGAACTATATTAGGTAGAACCAGATCAAGTAGATTTGCACACCCAATAGGTAAGGGTGCTGTCTGTTCAAGAGAACTTGCATTGACGAAATTCAGTAACCACTGTGCATAATTGTTGTGATAGTGTATGTTTGGCAATTTAAAGATGGATAATTAAAATCACCTATAAGGACTTCACTGGTTTCAACAATTAGGGAATGTGGTTTAGTAAGGCAGGTTTTGTAGACTATAGGACTCATGGATGGGGTTTTGTAGTTAGCAATCATGTGGTAGGTGACTTATGGATAGCAGAATATGCAGGCATTCAAAGGTGGTTAGAAGAAAGTTATGTACTTACAATAATGATAGATTTGGTTTATCCTTGTCCATACACTGCAATGCTTGGACTGGTTACTGCAGGCACCTTCCTCAGAAGCACCCAGAGGTCCCAGGAAGCTCCTACAAACTTAAGCACCCCCACCCCAATCAGTGCACAGATACTCTCTAGACTGAGACTGGTTGCTTAACAAAGCTGAAGTAAATACCCAGGAACTGTGTCCTCTACATCTGCAACACTAACGAGCTATAAAAAGTGTCTCATATAACTATATAATGACATATTTGTGCATAACTATATGGAGACAGGGAGAGATACTACCTTCCCTACCTTGGTTAACTGAGAATCTCTGGATTCTTCTCCAGGTTGGTACAAAGGTAGCAGTTTGGTAGGGGTAAGGAGGGAAGGTATATTACAGTGTACAAACAAGAATCAACCAGATCATTATTGTCTTTAGTACACAACTAAATCAACTGGATCATTGTTATTTAAGTACAGAACTCTTGTATCTAAATTAATCTGGCCCATACACTTGGACTAAGTCCCCAGCAGACTGTGAGACTATGTGGTCTCTTGACAGAATTCCACTCAGAATGGCAGCCCCAAATGGTGATCTTGATTTGGATGCTATAGCCATTTTATTGTTGTAAATGTTTATAATGCAAAAAGGCCAGCCACCCACAGATTCTTAAAATAAGTTAATGATGTGGCTGTTGTTTTAAATGGTAAAGACTTTTTGTTAGAGGTGTATCAGTACAGGCCACAGTCATAGTCGCATGGAAAATGTGACCTTTGTAATCTTCCTTACCAAGCTGTTTGTAACAGAGAATACAAATAAATGTTGATCAGGCCATTTTTCAGTGTGAGATCTGCATAAAAGTGGATCTGTCTATAAACATCCAAGCAGTCTAGTTTGTATTCTGTCCTGTGTGAGTATTGCAGAAACATCACAGGGAGATTTATGGTTTGGTTAACATTGAATTCTAAAGCTACCTTGGGTATAAACGCTGGGTTTCATAAGAACCACTCTATCTTTCTGGAAGAAAAGACAGGGAGGCTTACAGGACAATGTATGTAATTCTGGCAGTCTTGTAGGTGAGATGATGGCTGCTAAGAATACAATTTTCCAGGAGTGGCACTTCAGATTGGCCTTTGTTGCTAGTTCAAAGGGGGCTGAAACCAATGTTTTTAAATATAAAATCGAGATCCCATGAGGTGCTGAGTCTTTGTATAGTGACCTAGATAAGAATGCTATTTTTAGGAAGGCTTTACACACTCTTTGAGTGGTCAGAGCTGAGTGACTGAAGTCTTGATGGTAGGCAGAAATAGATGCCAGATGAACTTTGATGAGAAGCTACAACCCTTATCAATGACTTCTGATAAGAAATGGAGAACTATCAGACTAGCAGCTATGAAGTGGTCCATCATTCGAAGAACGGTGTATATATTATCTGTTCCAATATGCATTACTCCACTTCATATTTATAGAAAAAATAATGATTCAGTAGAGTATTATAAATGGTTGATTTCCCATAACAATGCCCTTCTTCCACATTTATTTATTTATTTAACATTTGTTTACCGGGAAAGTCTAACTTGGAACAAAGCCAATTTTCAGCAGAGGCCCGGGAAGAAATGCTCTGGACACATGACTTTGTAATATGGGGTTGAGGGACATATCAGTTTATAAACCAGCTTGTGTTGCTAAGTACCTACTGTTTTTAGTGGGTTCCTATCACATAGTCGAACTTTTACAAGTTCAAACCTCATATGGTCGAGACCATAAGTTTAAATTTGTAAAAGTTTGAGCGTTTGAATAGAAATCTCCATAAGTGGAGGTTGCCATTTTGTTCAATGGGGTGCGATCTTGGAGTTGGTATATTTAATTAGCGGGGGTGTGGGAGGTACAGGGGGGCTTTCCCCCCTGCTTAAAACAGTTTATTTTGTTTTCCATTTTTTTTTTATCCATAGTCGAAGTTTTGTAACTTCAAACATGATGGCTCGAACATTACATGTTTGAAGTAATAAAACTTTGACTATGCGCTATAGACCCATTTTTAGTATGCATCTGTCTCAGTGTGTCATTGAATTCACTATAATGTCTCCTGAAAGGGCTTGCAGGACAAACTTTCACACTATATGTGCAACTAATGCGTGCCCACCAAACTTCATCCTGTAGTTCTGGGTTGAGTCTTATATTTTCCATTCATCTGCTATGCGGATCTGAGCAAATCCGTAAACCAGACAGTGCACCTGGATCACCCAGTTAAAACATGTAAATAAATAGCTAGCACCTCTGCTGGTTCTGATTATTTCTACAACACAACAATATTGTACACATTCTGTTGCAAGATGAGTGTCAAGAACAAGTTGCCTTTGGAATTGGATTGGGCTAGAAAGAAGCAGGCGAAATACTTTGCATGTGCTATATACATCTGGCCATTAAAACCTACATAAGCACACATAAAGGCTGGGAGATGTTTGTGTAGGTGGGAAAGAGCATGGGGTTGAGGTGGGAAGGACTACCATGCCACAGAAAGTATAGCATGATATTTGTCACCCATCCATTCCTGTCCTCCATGCAAACAGTCTAAATATTTCTTGAGTAGCACAATGCTACACCATGTTTGCATGGCATAAAGGTTCTCCCCTTCTCACAAAATATTACAATCTGATACAAATGCTTCTGTTATTTCAAATTATTTATTCATGCTACATTGTACCTAGTGTAAATGTGCAATTCTTCTGTGCATAAAAAGTGCTATTAAACTTTAAAAGGGGGGCAGACTGCAAGGGGAAATGAAGAGGAGGTGTTATTTCAGAGCTTAGCAATGGTGGATGCAATAGTAGTATGTATTTGTTAACCAGGTAGGCCCACTGAACTCAGAGTTCCAGGGATGACCTGGAAGCAATGTCTAGTTAATTGACTTGCAGATGATGACACAGTAAGCAAATGAGGGCTGAGGGAATCAAAACTTACACCGCTGGAACTAAAGCATATGACCTTAACCTCTACACCAGCTGCTTGTCAAAAATCATTATTCATGACACATTTAATTTTTATATGCTGTTAAATGGTCAAGCAATTTTGTTTCACAAGCTATTTCCTTGGATGTTTGTAACTTAAGTGTAGCTCCCACTGTATTTTATGTAAAGGTAATAGACTGTAGTTTCCCATTACACCACAAGAGAAGATTGAAACATGTAGCTGAAGGGAAAAGGGCCTTGCAGCATGACTGGATTTTCTTTTCTTGTGCTTTGGGACAGGGAAGTGAAGTAGCAGATTGTGTCTTTCTCTGGCTGAAATCCTGGATGATGATATTTTGTTTGATCAGGAGAGAATTCGGAAACCAGTAGCTCCATGCCTACTATGGTTCAGCAAGAAAAGGAGTTCCCTTGGGCCTAGTACTGAGAAGCCATAGATGATTACCAGAGTTCTGGTAGGTAATTTTCTACTTTTCTCATCAGAGGAACCATGGCGCCTGGTCACTAGGATATTCTCGACAGAGTGGTAAGAGGCTCTGGCCATCATTTTTATATTTTTATAAGATTGTGGGTCCCCCCAAATGCTTTGTGGATTACAAATAACTGGGATCCATATGAGCCCCAACTTGGGCCCCATCATGCCAACAGTAAGACTAGCCAGTGAACAGGGTATAATAAAGTGTTTCATAGTTGGCCTGTTTAGAATTGATCAAGGGGGTAGAGGGTGTTAGTACTGCTGAATGACATTGCATTCTCTCATATTTGTATTGTTGCATTATAAATTCTCATTGTTCAATGACATTGCATTTTGCTCGTGTTAGTACTGCTGTCTTCAAGAATTTTGCTGCTCAATGACATTGCATTCTCTCATATTTGTATTGTGGCACTATAAATCTTTATTGTTCAATGATAATGCATTTTGCCATGTTAGCACTGCTGCCTTAAAGAATCTTTACTGCTCAATGACATTGCATTTTCTCATATTTGTATTGTTGCATTATAAATCCTCATTGTTCAATGACATTGCATTTTCTCATATTTGTATTGCTGCATTATAAAGGTTTACTGCTCATTGATATTGCCTTCTTTGTGCATGTTTGAATATCAAGACTTTCTTCTGCTGAGTTCTGGGGAAGAGGGTGAATGTATGTTTTAAAGCATGCATATCTCACTTTGCTTTATTGCTAACTGGTGCACTGTTGAAATAATTTGCTTATGGTTGTGCTATTGTCTTTTTAAACTAGATGTGTCAACTAGAATAAAATATGTCCCTCTTGCCACCTTGGTGTGTTGGGCCTATAGAGGTGTCACCAGAGTCTGGTAGGAAGGAACCCATATCTCTTCAGCTACACCTGCGGGTGCACTACATAAGTACCCATAGTGAAAACGCACACAAGTCTGTCACTAACACTGCTACACACTACTTCTGCTATACAGTAACTCTGGCGCTCACTAACTCTGGTATTCAGAAACTCTGTTATACAGTAAATCTGATACTCACTAACTCTGGTATTAAGTAACTCTGGTATTGACTAACTGTGGTATACAGTATCTCTGATACTCACTAACTCTGGTAATAACTAACTCTGCTACTCACTAACTCTGGTATTCAGTAATTCTGGCACTCACTACTTCTGCTATACAGTAACTCTGGTACTCACTAACTGTGGTATTCAGTAACACTGGTACTCACTAACTCTGGTACTCACTAACTCTGGTATTCAGTAACTCTGGCACTCACTACTTCTGCTATACAGTAACTCTGGTACTCACTAACTGTGGTATTCAGTAACACTGGTACTCACTAACTCTGGTATTCAGTATCTGGTGCAGAGTGTATCAGTTACACTGGTGTAGTGGGAGTATATAACAGGGCTTAATAAATGTGATACTTACACATAATGTGAGATTTAGAGCTGCCTTGTAAACTGTAAACCAGCTGTTGAACAACAGATGTCTTATCTGCAATACCAGAAGAAGCCTGATTCAGATACAGAATCTCTGTCTACCAGCAGGTGGTCAATGCACTGCAATGTGAAAATAAATGCCTGCCCAGTGCACTGTTTATTTCAATGGCAGATGGGTCATTGCAGGGAAAGAAGCTACACTCAGGGTTGTAGCAGCAGCCAGGGTACATATTAGTGTGGCATTGTGCATCCTACAGCTGTACATAGTGCAGGGCATGCTAAGAGAGGGGTGGCTATACTATGTAGAGGATAGACACTGTCAAAGAATGTATGTCTGTCTGTTGCATAGTACAGAAGGCACTCGGAGAGTTACATTATGTAAAAGGTGGATAGTGTCACTGACTGAGCATCCCTGTATTAGCACAGGAACTGCTCGGAGAGGGAAATTACCAGTTAGATGAATAGGACAGCAGAACAGCCCTATGCAAATTGTTGAAGAAATAACATACAATCTACCCTGGAGTATACTGAAGGTAAAAATCAGGTCAACACTGTGAATCCTCCACTAATAAATTGCCTGAATCTGCACACAACCACTTGAGAGCAGAGTTTTTAATGATGGAAATCAGGGCTGCAAACATTACTCAACAGTAATGAGCAGTGTAATTCAGAAAAATGAATGAACTGTATTATGTTGTTATCCATTTTTGCATGCTGCTGTTTATGTTTCTTTCTTATTTGGACTTTACTTGTGACTGATATCACAAAAATACAGAAATCTGTCATACTATAGGGCTCTGCTGGCTTTTGTTGCTCCTGTAAGCACAATCTACTTGTGTCTGTGGAAGTGCACAGCATACTGTTACAGCAGAGTCAGCTGTAATACAGGGACAGCAAGCAAAGAAGAGTAGTATTACTGGAATTGAATTCAAACTCAAGTGTTGCTGAGTACCTTCACGAGGTGGACCCTGTTTTTCAGAAAATCTCACCAAGACGACACTGACATATAGACTGTATTTTATATAGCATATATCATGGACAGAAGTAGGTTCATTTTTTTTAAAAAAGAGAGCTGGGTGCACAAGACCCAGGATAAAAAAGTGCCCAATCCTGATAGGTGCACTGGTGCCAGAACTGGAAAAAAAATGATAGAGCAGAATCCTCAAGACACAGAAACATTTTTACAATGGGGTCAAGCCAGGCCCATGGGGGGATGGCCCCCCTGTTGTAGAAGGAAGTAGGAGTCCATAAAACTCACATAAACTGATAGGACAAAAAACAGCCATACAGAAGATAGAGTGGACTATTGAGGATAAGAAAGAAATTATGTATTACTACTATTATGCAAGAATCCCAAAATTTCCAGATAGAAGATATATTAAAAGATTAAAAGAGAAATTAGAGGAAAGAAAAATACTTCCACAAGGAAACTGTCAGAAGCTTCAAATGCAAATTTATGTTCATTAATACAGCAGATGCATGAAAAGCAATATATAGACCAAGAAACATTGGGCCATTTGGAAAAAGAAGAGACTGAGGAAGTGTGAAAATATAAAGAACAAAATCTAGACACTTTTAAAAGGTATAAAAAAAATATGGACATGGAAAGAAAGAGAGATATGATATGGTGCAATGTTTATGGAAAGGAAAAAGCTAAATTAATCAACACAAAAAGGACAGCCCCAATATATTCAAAGAGAAATACAGGCAAAGGCAAAGGCATCCAGATATGGAAAACTTCACAATAAAAAATAAGATCACAAAGAGGGAATGTAGAACAGAAGATTAGTAAAGTAGAAGTTAGAAAATAGAAGATGAAGTTATGGAATACTTGCAAAGTGAAGGATTTAGTGTAGAAAATAAAACAAGTTACATCACAGCATGATGGAACAAGTCCCCAAAGAAAGGAGAAACAGGAGGAGCAGGAGACATCTGAAGAAGAAATATGGACATAAGAACGAACAAGAGATTTAAAATGGTGGAATATTTATGCAAAGGAAAAAGCAAAACTAATCAATAAAAAAGAGCAGCACTAAAGATATTTGAAGAGAAATACAGGCAAAGGCATCTGGACATGGAAAATGTTACAGTACGAAAACTAAGAAAACAAAGAGGAAAAACAGAAAAGAGAATTAGTAATGGAGAAGTTAAAGAAATAGAACCTGAAGTTATGGATTACGTGTGAAGTGAAAGATTTAATGTAGAAAATTTAACTTAGATAACATCACAGCAGGATAGAGCAAACGTCACCCGGATTAAGGAAAAACCAGTGGAGCAGGAAGCATCTGATCAGTTGCCATATGAAGATATTTTGGAGCCTTCCACGGGAAACCAGTACAAATGTTCAATTGGAGTTGGACAGAAAGGGAAGGAACAGGAAACTGTGGCAACTCTGATGCAGTCAATGTTGTGGAGTGACAGGCCAGTGAGTACCCATACGAAAGAGCAATGGATGATACAGGATAAAACTGGAGAAAATGTGGTTCAGGAAGAGGCTCTGGAACTTTCTATAGAGTGCCTGCAGGAAATGCAGAACAAAGAATGTGCCCTCAGTTTAGAAGAAAATGATCTAAGAGAAGAGTTGCTAGTTTAATACAGACAGACAGACATATTAAGATCAATGAAAGAAATAGACCACAGACTGTCAATAAAACCCAAAAAGTTAGAAGTTTGATAAAACAAATGAACACAGTAATTAGGACTGTCCATAGAGATTCATGCACTGTAACATAAGTAAATAGGATATATGACTGTGCAGCTAAATTAATAACAGATAAAGTCTTACCACAAGAATACAGGCTAGTAAGGGAAAGGAAGGTGAGAAATTGAATGCCATCATGTTAGTGTTGAACAGAGAAAACTATAAAGCAATTGGTGGCACAGTGGTGTAGCATTTAGCATTATCAAATCACAGCAAGAGGTTCTCTTGTTTAATTCTCGGCTGGAGTGCCTTCTGTGTGGAGTCTGCATGTCCTCCCTGCACTGGCGTGGGTTTTCTCTGGGTGCTACTGTTTCCTCCCACATTCCAAAGACATGCAGTAGGTGGACTGGACACTCTAAACTGGCCCTAGGTGTGAGTGTGTGCATGTGTATGTGTATGGTGCACCCTTGGAGGAGGGTTGGGGCTTGGGGTAGCAACCTAAGCCTGTAAAACCTGTAACTGCTAAAGAAACAACGAGCACTGAAAGGCGCTCATTGCCCGATGTACCACATGCGTAAATGGGAGAGAATGAGAGAGATAAAGCAATTAAGACAAGAAGTGTCACTGCTAGAAAAGTATAGAAGAGGGAGCAGATCAACAAAAATAATCAGAAAGATAGATGTGATAAAATCAATGTGCAATATTATAATATATAAGGGAGGAGGGAGGAATACACACAAATTCCCCTCCCCCATACACAAGTACATGCATTTTTGACATTCAACTGAAATTTATTCAGATTGATTAGTGACATGTAACAATTTTTATGTACACAATAATAAATATTTTTTTTATGTTTTAGCTGGCTTTTTCATGTATATTTATGTATTCTCTGTATATGTACATATGAATTTGAGTATTAAGTCAATAGGAAAGTGTATATACATTTTTACACAATTGTTTATACAATTTTTAGGTACATGTGTTATAGAAATGAGAATTGTATCAGGTGACATGGTGTCATGTGAGGTGACTGAACATTTGACTATGAACCTGGTTTTAAATATGGCTACCATTCTTTTAACTAGTGTCTGATGAAGTTGAGTGTAAGAATACTTGACGAAAGCGCTAACCATAAAAGTTTAAGAATTACTGTTGCCTGCCTATTTTTTGTTCTTTTTCAGATGATGTAAGAATGTAATTTAGTCTTAACAAATGTGCAAAGGCAACCTTTAAAGCAGGAAAACTGCAGCATGAAGAAAACATCAATTTGGGACACGGTGGCATAGCTAGAGTTTGCGCCACCTGGGCCGTCTTTGAGTTTGCTGCTCCTCCCCGTCACAAAAATCATGGTCAGATTGGCCCCCCCATACACAGCCCTCCCCCCTGCAGCCATTCCAGTATTCCATTACTTGGCTATTTCTTCCCATTTACCATAAACACTGTAATGCGAATACTGTTTATGCTTTACTTCCACAGTTATTATTTGGATTTAATTTAAAACTTTTATTTTAAAATTTATAGCACAAACACTAATAGACATCTGATAAACAAAGCAATATAGTCTCACAATGAAAACAGACTTAGCATTAAAATTTCTCACATTCATTAAAACATCATTGAAACCCACATTCAAAGGAAAATGCATCTGGCCAGAGGTGAATAAAGTTTACCTTTTGGCTCCTTTCAAATCATAGGCCCCTTGCACACATATTTAGGACCATGCAAACATACATGTGTTCTTTGATTCACCTTCCTGATTGTATTAAATTATATTCCTTGTGTAATACAGCACACTTGTTAGAGTCTGTTTTAAATATATTTTTTTTAACATTTTTCCAGTAAGCAATGAAACAAAATGTATGAACCAATAATGACAAAACTGCTCAATTCAGAGCATTTCCATCATAAAAGTCTATGCAAACGTCTGTCATTACAGTTCACCAATATCAGTAAATATGCACAATCTCGGCAGAAGTAGAAGCCATCTAAATAATTCCACATTAAAGAGATCTGTAACTAATGAAGAGGTTGCTACTAGCAAACAACTTTATATTTCATTGTTTCATCTACAGATAAAGTGCCTATTGCCCTTGAAGAATAAAGTGTCTATGTTACATTAAAAAAGGTTCTGTAAGCTTGTAATATTGCTATAGGGAATAAACAGCAAACAGAGGACATTCTCAGGACTGCAGCATTCACCCCATTTAAAATACAATACAGTACAGTATCAGCAATCCAGCTACATACTGTGGGAGTAGAACCAGGGGCGGCTCGTGGCATAGGGCTGCCGGACTGCAGCCCCCTCAAAAATAAAAAAAGAAAGAAAAAAAAATGAAAAATAAAAAAAAATATTTTTTAAAATTGCGGACTTATGCATAGACCGAGTCCCGGCTTATCGGTCTATGCGCATGCTCAAGGCAGCCCGGCCGTCCCCATAGGGGGACACAAGGAGCGTCTGTGCACTTTTACAGTGCACAGACCCGCCAGGATTATGGGACGCGTCCGGACTGCAAGAGGAGCAGCAGGGACTCGGGACAGAGCCTTAGGGATCTCGTCGGCGTCGGGAAGGAGCATTGGGATCTCGCGGGTCTTCAGTATTGCGCGGGAAGGATGTATGTATGGACGTTAACTCTGGATGTATTCATTCAGGTAAGGTGCCTTTTAATTTACAATGTTTATTTTTATTGAGTTTGTGCTTTTTATTTGTGTATGGTGCTTGTGCTTTACTGGAGTGTGCTTTTTATTTGTGTATGGTGCTTGTGCTTTACTGGAGTTTGTGTATGGTGCTTGTGCTTTATTGGAGTTTGTGTATGGTGCTTTACTGGAGTGTGTGTGTGTGTGTGTGTGTGTGAAAATGCCCCAGGTGCTTATGGTGGTGTGGTAGGGAATGCCTCAGGCTTGAACCCTGTACCCTGTATGCAGGTGTTAAAGACTTGAGTTCCCTACCCACCACCATTTGTAAAAGAATTTCAGATTTTTACCTCATATTCGATCTGATCTGTTCCTCATAATATCTGTGGTTTGTAAATGTTGCAATGCTTGATATTTGATGGTGTAGTAGTAGCATTGTTGCCTCACAGCTGCAGGTTCTTGGGTTTGATTCTTGGCTGGGGTTCCTTCTTTGTGGGGTCTGTATCTTCTCCCTGTGTTTGTGTGGGTTTGCTTTTGTGCCTCCCATGTTACAAAGACATGTCTGCATTATTTCTTCCTGGGCCTCTGCTGAAAATTTGTTTATTTGTTCCAAGTCAGACTGTCCTGATTAAAAATGTTAAATAAAATTGATAGGCATTTGAATTTCAGACTTAAGGGTTTCTGAATGTTTAATTCCTTGCGTATTTGATGGTGCAGTGGTAGTATTGTTGCCTCACAGCTATAGGTTTTCTGGTTTTATTCTTGGTTGGGGTGGCTTCTGTGTGGAGTCTGCATCTCCTCCATGTGTTTGTGTGGATTTGCTCTGGTGCCCTGCCATTTTACAAAGACGTGTCTGCAGTTTTAATCCCTGCTGAAAATTGTTTTTGTTCTGTCCGCAGTAAAATTGACAGGCATTTGAATTTCAGACTTCAGGTTTCTGAATGTTTAACTCCTTCTATAATTGATGGTGCAGTGATAGTATTGTTACCTCACAACTATAGGTTTTCTGGTTTGATTCTTGGTTGGGGTGGCTTCTGTCTGCATCTCCTCCCTGTATTTGTGTGGATTTGCTCTGGTGCCCTGCCATTTTACAAAGACGTGTCTGCAGTATTAATCCCTGCATCTCTGCTGAAAATTGTTTTTGTTCTGTCCGCAGTAAAATTGACAGGCATTTGAATTTCAGACTTCAGGTTTCTGAATGTTTAATTCCTTGCAGATTTGATGGTGCAGTGGTAGTATTGTTGCCTCACAGCTATAGGTTTTCTGGTTTGATTCTTGGTTGGGGTGGCTTCTGTGTGGAGTCTGCATCTCCTCCATGTGTTTGTGTGGATTTGCTCTGGTGCCCTGCCATTTTACAAAGACGTGTCTGCAGTTTTAATCCCTGCTGAAAATTGGTTTTGTTCTGTCCGCAGTAAAATTGACAGGCATTTGAATTTCAGACTTCAGGTTTCTGAATGTTTAATTCCTTGCATAATTGATGGTGCGGTGGTAGTATTGTTGCCTCACAGCTATAGGTTTTCTGGTTTGATTCTTGGTTGGGGTGGCTTCTGTTTGGAGTCTGCATCTCCTGCCTGTGTTTGTGTGGATTTGCTCTGGTGCCCTGCCATTTTACAAAGATGTGTCTGCAGTTTTAATCCCTGCCTCTGCTGAAAATTGTTTTGTTCTGTCCGCAGTAAAATTGACAGGCATTTGAATTTCAGACTTCAGGTTTCTGAATGTTTAATTCCTTGTATAATTGATGGTGCAGTGATAGTATTGTTACCTCACAACTATAGGTTTTCTGGTTTGATTCTTGGTTGGGGTGGCTTCTGTCTGCATCTCCTCCCTGTATTTGTGTGGATTTGCTCTGGTGCCCTGCCATTTTGCAAAGACGTGTCTGCAGTATTAATCCCTGCATCTCTGCTGAAAATTGTTTTGTTCTGTCCGCAGTAAAATTGACAGGCATTTGAATTTCAGACTTCAGGTTTCTGAATGTTTAATTCCTTGCAGATTTGATGGTGCAGTGGTAGTATTGTTGCCTCACAGCTATAGGTTTTCTGGTTTGATTCTTGGTTGGGGTGGCTTCTGTGTGGAGTCTGCATCTCCTCCATGTGTTTGTGTGGATTTGCTCTGGTGCCCTGCCATTTTACAAAGACGTGTCTGCAGTTTTAATCCCTGCTGAAAATTGGTTTTGTTCTGTCCGCAGTAAAATTGACAGGCATTTGAATTTCAGACTTCAGGTTTCTGAATGTTTAATTCCTTGCATAATTGATGGTGCGGTGGTAGTATTGTTGCTTCACAGCTATAGGTTTTCTGGTTTGATTCTTGGTTGGGGTGGCTTCTGTTTGGAGTCTGCATCTCCTGCCTGTGTTTGTGTGGATTTGCTCTGATGCCCTGCCATTTTACAAAGACGTGGCTGCAGTATTAATCCCTCATGTCTCTGCTGAAAATTGTTTTTGTTCTGTCCGCAGTAGAATTGACCGGCATTTGAATTTCAAACTTCATGTTCTTGAGAATACATAGTAGCACAACCTTTTTCTAGCAATTTTCTAAGTTTATAAGATGAATATTTTAAATTTGTCCCTATTTTTGGGACTGTATTCCCCATTATTGGCTTCGTCCAGGTTTTGTGCTAAGGTTGACAGCTATGGCAAGAACTGAATTCACTGAATATGGACTGTAGAATTGTGCATATTTACTGATAAAGGTGCACTGTAGAATTGTGCATATTTACTGATAATGGTGGACTGTAGAATTGTGCATATTTACTAATAATGGTGGACTGTGGAATTGTGCATATTTACTAATAATGGTGGACTGTAGAATTGTGTATATTTACTAATAATGGTGGACTGTGGAAGTCTGAGTAGACTTTTTATGATAAATGTTCTCAACTGGGCAGTTTTGCCATTATGGGTGCATATGTTTTGTTTCATTGCTTACTGGAAAAATGTTCAAAACAAATTTAAAACACCCTCTAACAAGTGTACTGTATTGTACAAGGAATATAATTTTAGTACAATGAGGAAGGTGTATCAAAGAGCACATGTATGTTTCATATGCAAGGGGCCTATGATTCGAAAACAGCCCAAAATTAATCTTTATCTGCCACTGGCAAAATGTATTTTCTTTGAATGTGGGTTTCAATGCTGTTTCAATGAATGTGAGTTTCAAGGGCAGAGAAGTTTTAATGCTAAGTTTTCATTGTGAGACTGCATTGCTTTGTTTAACAGATTACTTAATGTTTGTGCTGTAAAATACAAAATAAAACTTTCAAATGAAGTCCAATCATTGAAGTAAAGCAGTATGCACATTAGTGTTTATGGTAAATGGAGTGAAATAGCCAAGTAATGGTTAATTGGAATGGCTGCAGAGGCTCCAGTTCAACCATTATTTTGTCAGGGGAAGGGCAGCAAACTCAGACAGGCCCAGCTGAACTATACCTCCCAACTGTCCAGATTTTCAAAGAATGAATAGATTTTTGCTTCTTATTTTTGGTTTGTTGTTCATAAAATTTGTAGTTTTAATTCCTAAATGATTTGCCAGAAGTCACTAAATAATAAGTTTCAGACTTCATAACCTTCATAAAAATGCATGTTAAAGTAAGAGCCGTTCTATCAACTGTCTCAATTTATACAACAGCAATTTTAGTACTGTTTATATGTGCCCCAATATATTTGGCCTTGTTCAGATTTACTGCATTAACAGGTTGAGAGGTACATGCAAATAAATTGCTTTATAGAATTAGGCATAGCCAACCTCTCAACTGTCCCCAATTTTTGGCTCAAAATGTTGCTCTTCCCCTAATAATCCCTCCATAAAATAGCAATTTTGGAAGAAAACATGGAGGGTTTACAATTAAGAAATAACTGTAATAATCAAAGTTATAGATTACTTGAAATGCATGTAGATTCTTTTATTTTGTCAGCTGCTCAAGGTAGCAGTACTAATATTAAAGTGTCCCTTCTTTGACAGGTAGAAGCTGTATTGTGTGTCTATTTTATATTTTTGCATCACATTTTGGTCCATTTTTCATAAAATTGTGTTTTTGGCAAATTAGTGACAAATCACTAAAGACTGAAGTTAGAAAATGACAGACATTTGAGTTTCAGATTTTATACCCTTCAGAAAATTCATACTAATGCAAGACCTATTCTATTATCTTTCTAAGTTTATTAGAGCAATATTTAAAAATTGTCCTTCTTGTTGTGCCTTTGTCCCACTTCTGTGTATGGCTTTGTCCAGATTTCTTGCTCTTGAAGTTGAGAGGTATGACAAATGTGTCAGGGCCATCACAGTCAGCCAGAGAGATTTCAAATTGTGACATGCTTGTTGCACCCCACTCCCCATGTAGTGACTCTGGATGTGTCCAAGCAAGGCAAGGAGTAGTTGTATCTACCTTGGATGGGGAGGACACACTGCATAAGTACTACAGTGGCTTTTCATCTGTCCTTGATTTTGCAGAATGGTCTGGTTTCTGTCATATTTTTGTACTGTTGATTTATGCTTATTACTCAAAGTGCCTGTTGCTCTGTGTTTAAGTAGCAATGCTTTAATGACCATAAGGTAAGCTTGTCTGACATCGTAAGATGCAAGTAAGCTTTACTAAGCATACTGTTAAAGAATTGCCAACATTGAAAGCCTTTCTGTTGTTGCCATGCAGAGAATACTTGACTAGATAATGTATAAGCCTTGGGTATTAAAGGACAGGATTCCATTATTTTAAAAAGCTCATTACACTTGTTGGAGACTTCCAGTCATCTCTACAGGCTTTACCCGTAAACTAAACAGAATGCCAATCATGTGTGGTCCATAACCTGTACAGTAATCCTTTAAGCAATGTATCTTGAGCTTGTTTCTTGTTTGCTTTTCATTTTTTACTTTTATCATGTTTTCCCCATGAAACGTTGTCAGGCAGCAGGTCTTTTTTGGATAAGAAACATTTTTACAAGTGGGGGCATCACATAGATTTCTACTTTCAGCATGTTGCTTGGTACTTTAATAAAGCTGAATATATTATAATTAGAACTGCAGTGCAAGGAGAAGTAGTTTGAGTTGAGTGCTTCTGGTTTTTCTTGTACTTGATTTTGACTGGCATTCCAGTAATGTATTTAAAAAGTAATTTATTTTTTCATGCCTCACAACCTTTTGTTTCCATCTAGATATTAAGTAAGCTGTCATGCAGCCAATGCATTGAAATATTTTTATTCTTCTACACTTATTTTTGTCTTGATTGGACTTTCATAATGATGGTTTGCCACCCAGGGCAGCGTATTTAATTAAAGTTAGTTTTTTTGTGGTTTTGTGCATAGCTCCTCCCCTTTATGGTTGACCACACCCATTCCCTTTGACCCCGCCCATTCAGCGTCTCCTGCAGCCCCCCTGTGATTTGAAGTCACCAGCCGCCACTGAGTAGAACCCACAGCCATCTGCATCAAAAGCAAGTATACTACCTGTTATGCTACTAATAATGCTTTTAAATACTTTGGCACATTAGTGATATCATTTACTAAACAACAGTTACACGTTGCAAACAGACTTGGCATAAGCAGCACTAAACTCTTCCACTAAAGCTCTCAGCTCCTTGTAAAATGCACTTGACACTCAACTATATCTCTCAGCTTTGCAGCACAAGAAGTCTGGAAAAAGCCAAAATTTATGGGGGGGGACAATGGCCCAAAACCAGGGACACATTTTAAACATTGCTTGTATAATGTTAGAAAGATGCTAGAATAAAATGTTTTGTGTTACCAAGTGTTTCCTGAAAGATATAGGAAGACTGAAACTTAAATGGCTATCATTATTTAGTGAATTCAGCCCTCACTGATTTGCAGAAAACCACAAATTGTAAGAGGAATAGACCAAAAGTAGGAGTCAAGCTTCACAAGTGGTGGTAGGGGTAGAGAATTCAGGATATTGTGCCTTGTACCCAAGGTACAGGGTTTGAGCCTGGGTAATACTAACCACCAGATATCCTTAACTGGGGCATCTCACACACACACACACACACACACACACACACACACACACACACACACACACACACACACACACACACACACACTCTCTGTGAATGTAAGCAGATTGCACACACAGTAAAAGCATCTGTGAATGCTAGAACACTAACAAATTCCACACACAAACCCATTTGAAATTGTGAGTGAGCAGAAAGGAAAGAGCAGGATGCCTGTGCAACAATGAATGCACAGACAAGACCATTCTTAAAAACAAAACAGTATTTTTTTAATTAAATGTGATAATATGACAAGTGCTGCCCAAGGGAGATTGCCCCTCTTGTCCCCCCTCCAGCTATGCCGCTGCTGGGACAAGAATGTGAAAACTGATGAAGGATCAACAATAAAACATTAACAAATGTGGATAAAACTTTGTAAGGAATATTTTAGAAGACTTAAATTAATACTGAAAACAGCATTATATCTAGGAACAAAATCCAAGCTATAAACCAATTTGCTTTTCCTGTCTTAACTTACAGTTTTGGAGTGACTGACTGGCCCCAAAAGGTGTTGGATAGGTTGGACAGGAAAACAAGAAGGATGCTTCATGCTCACCAAATGATTTATAAAAATCAGTGCATACCAAGATTATATATTCCCCATTCCGAAGGAAGTATGGGCCTCCTTGAAACTGATTACATGTATAGGTCTGCAGTCATGGGACTGCATACATTTCTACTAATTTCACAAGACCCAAATGTAATGAAAGTTTTGAAACATGATGAGAATAAGCCTAAGATGACTTCCTTGCTTAGTTTAGCAGAAGCATATTGGCATCAAGCGGGAATAGAGATCAAACCAGAAGTAGATAAAAATCAGGCAGCAACTGAAGTTGCCAAAAAACAAAGGAAAGAATATAAGGTGAAGGATCAGATGAGAAAGCAAGAAATGTGGAAAATGCATAAATATAGTTGCAAGTACAGAAAGCTCTTGGAACAACCTCATGTTGATCAGGATCAAACACAGGAATGGTTAAGGAGAGGTGAATTTAAACCAAAAAAAGAAAGGTTAATATTGGCGGTCCAAGATAGTGGACTACATACACTTTGGTTTACAAAGTCCATTGAAAATGTGGGAGAAACAGACAAATGTAGGTTTTGTAAAATGGAATTGGAAGCAGTTGTACATCTTGTTGCTGGTTCTGATATACTAATACAGAAAGACTGTATACCAAAGGGCATGACAATGTGGCAAGACTGTTGCATTGGAGACTGTGCAAACATTATGGTACTGAAGTGGCTGAAAAACACTGGAAATATGAGCTATAAAGCATTTTAGAAAATGATGACGTCTATATCACATGGGATCACCCATTATCAACAGTTCAAAAACTAGATGCGAGAAAACCAGATGTAGTCTATGAAAAGACAAGAAAAGTAGCATTGGTCATTGAAATTGTTACACCAAGTGACTACGGTGCATTATGCACAGAGAGACACAAAGTCATAAAATACCAGGATTTGCAGGCAGAAACAAGGGCAATGTGGAAGAAGGATACCCAGACATTTCAAGGAGTAGTAGGAGCAATGGATCTTATAAAAAATAATTTATAATCATACTTAGATATGTTACCAATACATGTAACTCCATATTATTATTACATATGATTATCCTTTTGTTTTTACTCTTATATGTAGTAAATTTAGACCACTGCTATCAGTGCAACCCTTAATGTTCATAATTATTTATTTTGTTTTTATCTTTATAATTAATTTCATATTTGCATTGTTATATTTAATAGTTTTTGTCCTGTATGTTTATATTTGCTTATGTTTGTGGGGCTCTTTCTCCTTGGGTCTCCACTGAAAATGGATTGCTTACTATCAGTGCAATGCAAGCAGTTAATAACCTTTTCTTTTTTACAATTATTTTGTATTGTGATTGTTATTTAATATTTATATATTGTCACTTTATTTTTATGTATGTTTGCTGGGGCTTTTCCCCTTGGGTCTCTACTGAAAATGGATTTGTTTGCAAACTCGTTGGACTAACCTGGTTAACAAATGTGAAATAAATAAATAAATAAATAAAATATGAATTGCAGAAGGAGTCATTACTGGGCACATTGTGGGTGCTGCATGGGCACTAATGGCTGACATCAAAGATTCAAACAATACTAATTTCATGAACATTAATCATACTTTGACTTAATGGAGTCCATTCTCGTAATGTTATTAGAAACCCAAAAGACTTGGTGAAATTTAAAAAAAGGGCCATGATGTTATATTAACCTACTTACCTTTGGGCATGTGTGAGTGTTGGAAGGTTATTTGAGTAATCACAGACTGTGGTTGCAAAGCAGTATTATGTTCAAAGTTCAGGTAGAGCTACCCTATATCTGGGATTTAGCAGAGATCCTTCAAGCAGCTTAGGTATGTAGTATATCTGTTTCTTGTTTGCATTAACTCTCTTATTCCTGCTGTGTATCTCACTTTATCTCACTTTATCACTTCTGTAGCTTTACCACACCATTGTGTCTAAAGTGGGTGTTTGCCTGTTCCCTGCATTTCCTTGTAAACTCCCCATGTGCTGTAAATATCATGGCTCTGGATCTCCTCCACAGTGCTGTAGCCCTTACAGCTGCATAGCATATCATAAACAATACATGCAGAAGAGTGACTGATATGCATCAGGGAAAGATTGGAGCATACAGGCACCAACACCACTGCAACAAATACAAATTCTTAGTAAAATACATTATTTAATAGTATAAGATAGCTGTTTAGAGAGTAACTACTCCAAAAAAGTTGATGTCACTGCTGGTGCAGTTTGGCTATACAACAGTGCAGGAAGAATGCTGCTGAGCTCATCAGACTGTATTAAAATGATAGTATAAGAATGTTATCTATCTATAGAGGTTTAGCATGACAGGTGTGATATCTCTCTATTTTTGTACCTAAATTACTGCCCTGTGAGTGACCCCTCACTGAATTGCTGCCTGGATTATTAGCCTTTTCATCGCCAGCATTGTGCTTCAGGATCCGTTAAATGTATTAGTGCCTGCAGTGTATGCCCTAACAACATTTGGCCCATTACCTAGCCTCTGCAAATATAATCAGTCAGCATTTCCAAGCTAGTGCTGTGCACACTGCTCAGACTCTCTTATTTAGGTCCCCTTCCTCCCTTTGCCATTAACAATTGCTTTTCCCTCACTCTTAATGGTTTACACAAATTGAAAATAATCCCTGCCAAGCTCTAAGTAGTCTTACATTCTTCTGTTACATAAGCTGAATGCGAAGGTTTTATTAATATTTAATTGCACTGACCTGGGGTATGCTGCTGTAGCTGATTGTTCTTTGTTTTGTGGATACTGCCTGGTGCTCTATAATTCTACCACTTACTATCAAATCAGAACAGTAATACCTTTTCCTTCCAGCCTGTCCCCACAGAAACTAAAATAAGATACCTAAAAAAGCTTAAGACAACAACCCTTGAAGCCAATCTATTACCTCCTGAGTATCTCAAAATCTCTGCTGAAGCCATCTCATAACCTGTATCCATCCTTATTAATTGAGCCATCTCACAACAAAAAGTGCCAACTATTTGTAAAGTATCCCACATCATCCTAATGCACAAAGGTGACACCTTATCAGAACTATCCAACTATCATCCTACAGTGATCCTGTCACCATTATCTAAAATTTTAGAGAGATGCATTCACTCCCAACTACAAAACTATCTCTTAACTAGCAATCTCCTATCTAATACTCAGCATGGATTCAGACCCAAAAATAGCACTACCACTGCCCTGATGTCCTTTATTAACACCGTTAATAAGCACAGAAATGATGGCAAGCTTGTATCCCCTGTCTTTCTTGACCTATCCAAAGGTTTCAACAATGTCTCTCATAACAAACTCATAACAACTCTTTTAGATTTTAAACTTAACAACTCTGCAATATCATGGTTCCAAGATTATCTGGACGATCAACAGCAAGCTATAAAATGGGAACAAAATTCCCATTCTCAGACTCATATGTTGAAATATTTGTTGGCTTCATTTGACAATATTTGGAGCATTCATGACAATTTGCCAGATTCAGAAGCAAAACTGTATATTTGCTTTGGTCAGAGGGGTAAATCACCACTACTGTGGTTTCTGAATGTTGATAGGGAAATGATTGTACCACTTTATACCCCAATAATTTAACCTGTTATTGAATACAGTGCTGTGTTTTGTAGCATCTGAGCAAGCCACCTGAAACAACATAATAATGAAATAAAAAAAATCAATGGAAATACTTTTTCAGGATGGAGAAAAATAGAGACCAAATCACTACACCAGTGCCTTCTTCCTAACTACCCAAGTCCCCTCAGCAAAAGTTTCATCCTGTGCCTTGGCCAACCTCCAATCAACCCAAGGCTGTCTCGTTGCCCTGCACTGTGAGGCCCTGCATCGGTGGAATAAAAAGTGGTTTCAGCTACACTAGTGTATGTTAGAGTTGTATTTAATCTGTCCTCTAAACTGAAGACTCTTTCCCCTTTTACTGTACACGTGCACACTACTGCCCCCCCCCCCCCCAATTTTCTCTTCCTATTGTACTCCTAGGTCAATTACTTAAAATTACTTTCTCTTGGAAAAAGTTTACCTATGTACCTGCAGCTCATACTTGAATTGATTTCCCCTGTAGAAGTGGTGGTCCTTTTCACCACACTGTACTAGATTAGTAGTAAAAGATTTGTAGTTATTAGAAAGATACTGCACTACATTGACCTGGAATTGACTTAGTTTGGTTTTCCTGTTTTCTTTTTAGCAGCTGGCTTAGTGCAGTTTTTCTGACTCACAACCTTGTATTACTTTGTGTCTACCCCCTCCCCCACCTTGAACCTGCACAACTCCCTCCCACTCCTGCTTAATTACAGAGGTATCTTCCTTTTACTTTTCTGTCCTGACCAGCCCTATAGATAGGTTCTGCAGTCTTGAGGACTGGTGTACCCCCACTCTGTTCACCTCGCAACACTTGGCTCACTCCGCTCCCCTACCCTGCCCCCATTTTCCACCTGCACCCACTACCTCTACATTTATTCTAACTCCAGATCACCTGACCACACCTTTAGGGTTGCCACCTTTCTATTGTGCCATTTCCTGACAAACAAGTCCCGCCCCTGTGCATAATCAAGCCATACCCATTTCCTTTAAAAGTCACGCCCCTTTTCTCTAGGACCCTTTAGCACAAGTCTTGAATATCACATACAGTTACCACTAAATAGAAAAATATGCAAGTCAGAAGTAAATTAAAAAAAATTTATTTAGCAATACTACATTCAAGGGTTCACTACATACAACAGTACATCATAAGCATGGGAAAACTAACCCTTCAGCACAAGTCTAATATCACATGTAGGTAGTACTAAAATGGAAAAAAATACAATTACTTAGATATAAAAACAGTAATTCATTCAAAGCAGTACATTAAGGGTTCACTACACACACAACAGTACATCAAAAACTACAGCACTGGATGAAAAAGAAAAGCAATTGTATATAAGTGTCTTCACAATTTTGCCAGAAATCATTGCTTATACTTGAAGCTGTATTTGGAATTTGATCTAGCAGCCTCAAGTAATGGCTGGTTATTTTTCACAAATAAATACAATTGTGAACAACTCATGTTAAAGTTTAACTTGACCTGCAGCTCTGCCTTCACAAGTGACACAAGCATTCTGTTTCTTGTATCAGTCCACGCATTCCCATAAGTGAAAAAAACACTTTCCACAAAGCTATTGCTGGGGGGAGGGGGGATTGAAAGGGCAAACTGCACCAGTCTGTAAAGTGACTTGCAGTCTGGAGCTTTACTAAAAAAAGTCACCCAGCGATCACTTACAGATGCCTCTGTCATCTGCAACAGGGCTGGCAATGCAGCAGTTAAAGTACAGTAGTCTGAGTAAAGTGCTTCAATGTCCACATCCAATCTGAAGTGGTCTACAACTGTACGCAGTTCTGGCCAAGTTACAGGATGTTGGAGGCTGAGAACCTGCATAGCTTTAAAGGGACTATTATCATAGTCAAACAACTTCTGTAGGCAACAAAGTGCTTTACTGTAAAAATCACAGAAGGTCCTACAGACCTGCTGTGTGACACCTGAAGTAAAGTGCTGTAAGGCAGATGAAACTTTAGCACCAAAGAATTGGTCATCTAGCTATCTTTCTCTGCAATTAATCTTTAAGATTTTTCATCACTGTGTACAACTCAGGAGAGAGAGAGTGTTACTTTCAAATTTTGCTATAGACTTGTGGAATACCTGCAGGATATAGTGCATGAAATGTATGCAGCACTCTGCCTCTGAGATATCCCCACTGATGCCATCCTCATTGGCCTCCACAAATTTCCAGATAAGGGGGTGACAGTCCTCAGACCCTTGACTAATAAAATAACTTTTAATAGCAGGCCAGCATTCAATCAGCCTCACCACAGCTGGGAATAAAGACAGCCATCTTGTTACAACATGCTGCATGATTTCCTTAAAGTCCTGGTCTAAGAAAGAATAGAAGTCTTTCAACAGTACCATTTTTAGCAGATGTTGAAAACTCACTATATACTTTCAAAACCAGAGTCTCCACATCAAACTTTGCAAGGGACTTGCTTGCATGCTTGGCACACTGTGTATAACATGGCATAAACAGTTTGCTGCAATGATGTGAGGCACCTCAGATTTCAAACTTCTAAAATCAGATCTGTGTTTTCCATAATTAACAGAGGCATTGTCTGCAGCATGGCTAGCAACGTTTTGTACTTTGAGTCCTTTCTGCACAAGGATGTCCTTTATTCTTGTAAAGATACATTCAGCACTTTCGTTATGATCCTCGTAGAAATCAAGACGTTTCTGTTGTGTACCATGGGTGTGAGTGAAGTACTGAATAACCAAAGGGAACATTTTTCTGTTCCCTTTATTGGATGCATCTGATCCCACTGAGAAATAGGAATTGTCAAGTTCCTGCAGAAGGAGCTCCTCTGAATGAGGTGCAAGTACATTCATGACAATACTCTCAGATTTTGTCTTCCCACAGCTGAATTTTGAAGCCAAAGTAGAATCAGGGAAAACTGTCAGCTTACCTCCACAGTCCATGGATACATATGAGTGACCATGTTTCACTCCATGATAGACTGCTGTCACTTCAGCTGCAGTCACTTTGGATGCTTCACTGGTTCCACTACGTGGCTGAATAAACATTGTCATTACAAGGTTCTGCCTCTGGAACTGAAGGCTTTGCTGATGTTTGTCTGACTTCTGATGGCTTTTCAATGCCTTTCCCCCATCCCATTTTATAGCGAAAGTTGTTCCGCAGGATGTGCACTTTGCCATGGTATCTGCATTTGGAACAGGTCGCACCCATGAGTAGCTTTGCTCCCACACCTTATTTTAACTGCAGAAAAACTTCTTGGGAGACACGCTTTCAGCCTCTTGCTGATCCATTGACCTTTTCCTGAGCATGATTTGTGCAGGATCCTTGCTTAACAGCATTACCATAAACCGAAACAGCTGTTAATACAAAATCAAAACACTTTTGACCAACACCAGTGCCTGGTGGGGCCTGTGTCAGTCAGTAGCCAGAATTGATCACATTCACATCTGCATTTCCAGACTTTCACACCCTGGTAATACCAAGTTGGTATAAGGAAAAAAAAACATGTGAAAAATAGAGACTCCACATGAAAAATTAACAGTGATGGTCAAGCAATGAAAGGCAGAAGCAACTCCTGTCTGAGGGACATTCTGCAGGTATTACACACATGAACCTGGTGTGACAGCAGAATATGCATAGAAGGCATTCAACTATGTGTAAAACACATGGGTCAGACACTACAGCAATGCACCAAGTTAAGACCCTCTACTGTTATGTAGAAACCAATGCAAAGTTATCCAGCTGAGCCTGGACACAGCAAAAAAGTTCAGACATACTGTGGACTGACAATATAAAGATGAAATGCATGGTAGCTCAGCAATCATACCCTCTGGCTACAACCGTAATAACTTGCATAAAGACAAACCGGACATAGTGTGGGCCAACATGATGATAACGTCGAAATATGTAGCTCATAATACCTCTGGCTGCAACAGTAATAACTTGCGTAGAGATGGCTCAAAAATCAGATTTTAAAATGCTACAATCCTAGAACAGGCCATGCATTTTCTTAAAGATGGAAGCCTAACAAAAATATTTAGTGACTTAAAACCTATATCATTTGGTAGAAACCCATGGAGTATGAGAACAATGAGGCAAAATCTGTCCATTTTGTTCTAAACATCATCATTCATCCTAGGCAAGAAACCTACACTAGGCTGTGCTAGAGACACAGAAACATTACAGTCTTAGGTGTTAAAATGACAGTTTTTACTGTACTGTGCATTTCCTTAAAGATATAAAGTTTAATATCCATAAAAGCTTTCAAGCCATACCTTAGAACAAGAAACTGGAACGTATAAAAGACAGTTAAAATGCCACTCCTGGGATTTGCCACTATGAATCAGACTATTTTGAAAGACAAACGTCGGTGCTATATTCAAACACATGGGCTAGAATAAAACATTTCCATCATTTACGGCTTATAATTGCTTGCAGCAAGTACGACTGGCCTGTTAGCACAATATTGGATCACAATAAAAGTACAGGAGCATCAGCAGACTGAGTGTTGCAAGAAGCTTGACAACGCATCAATAGTTATTCATTTTAAACTTTCTCTGTGTGGTGACCCACCACTACAAGAGCCTCAATATTCACCACTGGAAACAGTGGGGATGTTCACAGAAGATGACAAGTACCCACAGTATTCCCAGATGCAACACCCCACATTAAGTGCAGAGACCACAGTAAGCTTGGGGCTGTTTTCTCCCCCTTTTTCCACTGCAGATCCCCAATAACACCTACCACTGGCACAGCTATAGAGTTGAGCAGAGTGGCCAATTGAAAACCTCCAGCATCCTATTTGTCCAACCAGTGCTTTGGGCCCTTGAGCAGATGACACACACTGAGGTCTGATTTACACACACACGGGAAAGGCTGGCACAGGTTTTCTAACTATGCCCCCTTTTTCCCAGACTTATCAGCTACTTTAGCTACTTTAAGGTCTTAACAAAGTGTATGCAGTCTTACTGTGCAATAGTAATATTAACAAAGCATTGGTAGTTTGACCAACGACAAAGTAGAGTGGCCCACAGTGTCACTAAATAAATATGCAAGTAGTCTCAAAGCTTAAATATCTCTACATCACAAGGAAAGGTGTAAACATATTTAATAAAAGATAATATTCAGTATATATATATATATATATATATATATATATATATATATATATATATATATATATATATTCACTGCGACATGAGTTCAAAACCACATGAAATATTTCAAACACTGACAGTCTCAAAGAAAAACAGCTACTTTATGCCTTGCTATATACCCAAGACAGTACACCCTAGAAAGAAAAACACAGATCAAGGTAAACATCATGGTAATGACAAACTAGAAATGACAGTCATAGCAAGCATCCTGTACAAATCATGTCGTCATTATATATTCACTAACATCAAAGTACAAAACCACATGAAAGATTTAAAATAACACTGCAATAAAAACAGCCAAACTAAGCCTTGGTATAGACAGCATACCCTAGAAAATGCAGATCAAGGTAAACATATCAGTGATGACAAACTAGAGAAATGACAGTTCTTAGTTCTACAGTCATAGCAAGAATCTTATACAAATCACGTAGTCAGTATATATTCACTGTAACATCAAAGAGCACCCACATGAAAAATAAAAAAATCATTAAAATAACTTTGCAGTAAAAACAGCCAAACCATCCCTTGCTATATATCTCAGTCTGCAGACAGTATCCTAGAAACTACAGATCAAGACAGATGTGGTGATTACAAACTAGAAAATATATACATCATATCACTTGTTCTAGTTAATAATCACCACGACATCTAGATACAGTTGTAATAATCACCACAACCTCTAGATACAGTTGTATCACAAGCATCTTATACAAATCATTTGTTGTCACTATCAATGAATGAGATACTGCCAGCACAGCTAGTGGCTTAATATAAATTTAATATTAACAAAATTCACTACTAGCTGTGCTGGTAGTATCTCATTCCCCTTGCCACACTAAGCCTTTGAAAATCTACACCTTTTCCATATTAAATTCCACTTACCTTCAGAAAAGCAGCAGGGCTCCTTAGACAATCTTACAGGCAGAACAGGGCAAGCAAGACACAAGTTAACAAGGACCATGCAGAGGCAGAGCAAGCAAGCAGCAGGCAGGGGAAAAAAGGGGTCCCAAACACCAGCAGCAGCAGAGCAGTAAAAGTACACAACACCACCACGGCATTGCTATTCCCTTCCAGCAAACAAACAGCAGGTCTCCCAAGTGGTCGAGTCCTGAATCCTTCCTTCTCGATTCCAGCAGCAGCAACCGAAGAGCAGGCAAGGGCACAAGCCACAAGAAGAAGACCACCAGGGCATCCACCGAATGGTCCAAAGTTCTGAACAGACTTAGCATAGCTGGGGAGCCGTTGCAGCCATATGATCCAAAGCAGCAAGAAAATAAATCTCAATCCCTCTTCACCTTTTTTTGAAAAAAGGCAACACATAGCTCAATGCCCCACTTTTTATCCCTTCATTTTTGTGGGCTTTGCAGGCATCTACTAGCAAGTCTAAATGTTGATTGGCTGCTTGCTGCATGACTCTCAATGCAGCAAGTAGCCAGTCAACTAAGATGGCAATGTCCTTTTTTTCATCAGCATACAGATGCACTAATGAAGCTCTTCAATTCTGGAATCTCAGAGCAAGAACCAGAGAACCGGAGTGGCCTATTGATTTCCGGACACTACGGGAGAAAACCGGAGGGGTGGCAATGCTACACACCTTTCTCCAATCAATGTCCTCTCATACACACCCCCTATCCAAATTATTACCTTAAAAAGGGACATTGTATCTACTTGCCATGCATTGACACTCACACCCATACTTGAACCCCAAAACCACTACGACCCAACCACTACTCCCTCATAAAATACCATTAATCCTAGGATTTCTCTTCCTAACCCTCACATACCTAACAAACATCACATCATTGTATACAAACACATCACTAGAAAACACATTATTCCACATAACACTTTCTCAAACAAATATACACTCATACATTTTCTTTCCTATCCCTTCTACATTATTTAAAGACAGTTTAATCCTACCCATTCATAAGTCTCACACAACACCATCTTACACTAGAAAAACATCATTTAGATCCAACATAGACATAGTGTACACAATTAATCACATACTGTTTATCACTAAAAATCTACTTATATCTGGATACATACACCCAAACCCTGGACCACAAAACTCTCTACTCTCTGCTAGGCAAATCTCTGGCCTATTGATTCTGAATGTCAACATCAAAAGTATCTATAACAAACTTTCTGACCTACATGCATTTATAGCTCACTACTCCCCTGACATACTAACCATTACAGAGATGTGGCTAAAACCTAGTACCCAAAATGAAGAAATTCTCCCACCAGGATATAATATCCTAAGACTGAATAGAGTGGGCAAAAAGGGAAGTGGAGTTGCTATCCTCTACAAAAATACAATCAACATCAAACCCCCATACCTAAATTTCAAAATGACGAAACCTAAGGTTCAACCCTAAGCATAAATAACACAAAAACTATCATCATTTTCTGCTGTTAAATTCCCACAGGTAATAACTCTCCCATCATTGAAAAAATGTTACAATGGGCCACAGATAATCACTCCCAAGAAACCATCTTACTAGGTGACCTGAACACTGATTGGTCAGCCTGTACCTCTAACAACCCCACTAATCATATTAATCTTTACAGTTTTACCCTACTTATCCAAGAACCCAGAAGAATCAACAAAAAACCCTACAAATAGTCTATTCTAGATTGGACACTAGTTAACTGCCCCAAACAAAACTATCTGACAGGATCCCTTCCTGATAGTCTTAGTGACCATCTCCCCACCTTCCTCCTGCGGAAACGTACCAACATAGCCAAACCCATTGTTTTTAGACAAGTCAGAGATGATCGAAAACTAAATATACAAAAACTAAACAGTATTCTAAAACATAGTAACTGGAAACCACTACAAACCCTAAATCTAGACCAAGCCATTGACTATTTCAACAATATTATCATCAATATCCTTGATAGACTCGCGCCAATTAGGAAAATAAGAGCCAAGTCAAACTATGCACCATGGCTAACTAGGGAAACTAGAGCCCTTCTAAAGTCTATGGATAAGGCTTGGAGAATTTGGAAGAAATACAATACTAACAAAACCACCTCTTCCTGCGCGTGGGTAATGCACAGCCCCCAAAAGTAGTGAATCAACAGAAAACCAATGGAGCCAGCAAATGGTGATAAAAATAAATATATTGTAATTAAAGCATCATAGCATTACAGCAAATACAAACACAAACCGGTTTCGGCTGGTAAATCACACAGCCTTCATCAGTGTATTGAAAAAATAATAGTGTTTACTGGCTTTTAAATACAAATGCATAGAATCTCATTGGTGGAAAATTTATAAATATTCATTAAGCCCTGGAGGGAAAAGCCCTCCTAGCTTAATAATCCACTTTTTTTCTTTATTGTTTAGAATATCATGCCAACCAATTTTATTCCCTGAATCACATCAATAATTGTAAACAAAAATATTGCTGATGGGTGTGACAACTGGTGTTTATACAATGCATTGGTAATCTTTTTCTGTTTCATATTACTATAGTGTTCCGAAATACGTAACCTAATGCACCTTGAAGTTTGTCCAATGTAAAATGCACCACATTTGCATGTGGCCAAGTAAATAGCCCAATCACTACTACAGTTACAAAAAATGTTTATATCAAAGACCTTTGAGCAATTACGACTGGAAAATTCCTTGGTAATACATATGTATTTACAATTTACACAGTGACCACAAGGGAAACAACCATACAGACCGTGTCCAGAAATAGTAGTTTGTATTTTGTCCCTGACCCTGTCTCCAGTTTTGTAATGGTTGAAATAAGATTTCAAGTTTTTACCATTTCTGTATGAACACATACATTTGTCAGGGATAATCCTAGCAACTTCTGGATCACTCTGCAATATATTCCAATGTCGCTGCACAATCTTAACAAAACTATTGGTGTTTCGTCCATAAGTGGTCGTAAGTCTAAGTGGTTTTGGTGATGTAATGGGCTTCTCCTTGTATATAAGCAACTGGCTGCGTTCCATACCTAGAACCTGGCTTCTAGCATTTGCTACAATACCTTCCTTGTAGCCTCTTTGCTTGAATCTGTATGTAAGGTCCTCTGAATTTTTACAATATGTTGAATGTTGCGAACATATCCGTTTGGTTCTGATAAATTGGGATTTTGGGATGTTCCTGGCTATGTGTGGAGCATGATAACTTGTAGCATGCAACAATGAATTGTACTGCGGAAACTTCCTGTGTGTCTCACTCTCAAGTGTACCATCAGAGAGTTTACGTATAACAACATCCAAAAAGATTATACTATGAGAATCATGTTGTTCAGTAAACCCTAAACCCCACTCATTGTTATTCAAATATTGCACAAAAGTGAGTAGACTAGACTCAGTTCCCCTCCACACTAGCCAGATATCATCAAGATATTGTCTCCAAATATCCATTTCCAAAAGAAAGATGTTCCTTATAGGATCATAAATTAACTTGGTTTCGACATAGGCCATAAAAAGGTCAGCTTATATGGGGCAAAGAGGCCCCCATAGCCGCATATAATCTGCCAATAACAATTGTCTTTGTAATAAAAAACATTACAAGTAAGGACATATCTAGCCATGTCAACCAAAAATGTATTGAATGTGGAACTGTATAAACCTGCATATTCCAACCAATATGACAAGGCTTGAAGACCAGCTTGATGTGGGATGTTGGTGTATAAGGCACATATGTCAAGCGTACATAAGAACCAATCTTCTTCCAATTGGGCATCAGATATGATTTGCAAAAAACTCGTGGTATCATTTAACCTGGACCGAAGAAATCGTAACAAAGGTTTGAGGTGTTTAGTCAAGAACAGAGACAGAGGTTCAGTTAAATATTTTCTTCCAGACACTATAGGTCTTCCCGGTGGGTGTGTGGAATTTTTATGTACTTTTGGAAGAAAATAAATATATTGTGGATTACTATCCTTAACCGTTAAATGATACAGAGTGTCTTTAGAAATTACACCCCTATCAAAAGCATTCCTAAGGAAAAGTTCAATGCATTTGGTAAATCTATGTACGGGGTCATTAGCCATGTGATTGTAATATCTAGTGTCTGATAACTGCCTCCGGGCCTCACTGTCATAATCATCCCAGTTCTGTACTACAACAGCCCCACCTTTGTCTGCCGTTGTAATCACAATTTGTTTATTTTCTGGAGTTCCAGAATAGCTTGTCTCTCCTGAAAGTAATGTTATTATGTTTCCATACCAAATTTGAACCTTGAAAATGAACATCCCTAAGCACACTGTTTTGAAATTGGTGAACCACAGTATTCATAGGTGGGGAAAAATTAGATGCATGATATGTAAATTTCCCTTTCTCAAAATCAAGACCAGAATCACCAAAAAACAATTTCAGGTTGATTAATCTACAGAAACTAGACAAATCTTGTGCAAATACATCCTCTGAAATGATAGCACCAGGTATAAAACTGAGGCCTTTATTCAATATTTTGACATGTAAATCAGACAAAACATGGTCAGACAAGTTTAAAATGTTGTTAACAGTACCTTCATTTAAGTCCCTCATGCCAACTCCAGTAGTCCCTGTACATTGTGTATTTTTCTTGTGTTTGCGCCCACCCCGTCTATATGTACTCCTAAAGGGGCTGCCCCCGGGCTTCTTTTGGGTGATGGTGATCCTGTTGCTGTCAGGGATTCATTATCAGTCCCTGATGAGGTATCATCACATGATGAAGTAGCATTAAAATTGCTTTTTCTCAAAATGGATCTGGGTCTTTTCCTTTTCTTATCCGAATTTGGGAGATTATTAAATCTTACATGCTTAGCTTGAAAAGAGAACGGGTTGCCCCGAGAGTAATCCTCTTGGTCCCTATTAAACTTCTTCATCTTACGTGACCGTAGTTCAGCATCAAATTTTTTCAAGTCCTGTGCCACTTTATTCAATTTGCCTTCAAAAGAAGGCTCCTGTTCATAATTTTTTAACCTATCTGCCAGAGTCATGATCTCAGACAGCCCCTTATCTATGGCTCTATTATGAAACTTATAAAGTTGAACCACAAAAGACATTGTGGCTTCATGTTGTATCTTTGCCCACTGTGTGGTTAATTCGTCATCTGCATTACTAACATGCGGAATAATCCTTATTCTTAATCCCCTTGGGGTTATATTCGCTGCCTGATAAGCCTTGAAAAGCTTACTGTGCCACACATTTGCTCTTAGCGCCCTTAATTGCCTATTCAGGTCATCGATTAACTTCTGACTAGTTATATCTGGGTTGCTGTTCCCCATCTGATCTACATTCCCGTTTGGATTTGGGTTCAAACCAAAAACCCCTAGATCCTCCCTGTCTGCCACCAATCCAGAAATGAGATTGGATAAATCCATATTGCTTGAAAAATAACAAGGAAAGTTGTATAGCTGCCAATAATGGTCAATCTGTTATGCCACGACAGCAAAGTCGAACTGTTAATAAGGACAATAACAGCTGTAGAATGTAGTTTCCAAAGAAAAAAGAAAAAAGAAACAGCTGCGTCCAAAATATAAATTCCTAAAATTTTTTAATGTGTATTGATGCAGATGATGAAAAACCATTAATAAAAAGCCAAGATAGAGGCTGTCCAGAACTCTGACTCAAGCCCAAAAAAATTTTTTAAACAGGAGAAGTCTTGAATTACTTGATGCTCAACTAAAGAAAAGGACATATAATACTAATTTAGTATAGAATGGGGTCCAATAAGAACTAGAATAACCTTATTTTACACAACCATAAATTATAACTTGTTGCTATGGTGGGTCATTATAGCTGTCAAAAATGTTTTTGGTGAAAAACCACCACAATATATGTGTATATGTATACAAAAGTTTAAAGGCATAAAATATAAACTCTCATTTCTCCAAAGCATATGGGGAAATATGTAACCTGTAAGGAAGGCCAATATATCCTAACCTTAAAGAAGTTGTTTTCTATTATAAATCCAATGTTCATATACGTTCTCAAAAACCAACCTCTAAACATATAAATATACTGTGATTTATATTGCCGAAGATATTGCAATATAATATCACCATTACAAACAATGTATTTGTATTAACTACTGCATGAACATACCCTTCATAACCACCTTAATTTCCCATAAGTGATAGGAAACAATAATATTTTCATGAAACAATATATTTATGTTAACTACTATATGAAAATACCCTATGATTTCCCATGAATGATCAGGAACAATGATATGTTCATAAAAAATAGGTAAATATTATAATGTTGTTAGAATATTATTGGTGTGACCATAAAAAGGTCCCTATATATCTTATTATAATCCAGGAAAAACCCACCTGCTTGAATCACAGCAGCCCCATATGCTGATGTAATTTATTTGTGTGAAAAAATGCCAATTGAACTATATATGTAAAAAACACTTGTACCCAAATCCAATGTTATAATTGTGTCTCATATCCACATCAAATGGGTATAAACATAGAGATCAATTGTAGAAAATAATAATTATTGACGGACCAATAGCGTCCTATGAAGTGATAGACAGGCCCAAAATTCTGAAATGGAAAAGACGCCCCTAAAAATGGCATTAAATGTTTGTAAAATATGCCAACAATCCCCTCAGAAGACACAGTTTAATAATGCTTACTTAACATGTCATATTGGGATTCACATATAAGATTTTAACCTACAATAAACCATATAACCAATTGCAAAGACAGTCACCTGAATATCACCACTGTTTAGTATATGGAAATTTAATCCATATACAATAAAGCATATAAATGCTCAATAAGAGGCATTCAGAAAAATCTCTGTAACTTCCCTATGCACTTGGTCCAGAATTCACAAGCTATAGTGTCCAAGATTAGTGTAATCAGGTGTATCAATCCCTCATGTTAAACAGATGTTGCTTATAATGTTATGCAGTATAAATCATAAACATATGTGCCTTGAATCAGGGACGCAAAATTAGTGAAAACACAAAATACAGCTACAGGTTAATGGACAACCATAAAGTTGGTAAAAAAACCACATTTGGATAATACAAGATGTTAACATTCACTGTTAGCCCCTACAAGAACAAGACATATAAGTACATACTTAGCATAATCATGCAATTACATATGTAAAAAGTGCGACTACCAAAAAACGACACTAGCCATGCCTTTAGTAATTTCAATAATCATATCGCACTGTTAAATATGTATTACACACAGATATGTCCATATCCCTAAAGAGCTTAAATGTTCCACAAAATGGACTCCGTAAATCTTCCTCCAACACTAGGTCCAGTGTCGAGTAGGTTAATAAGTCCAAACTGGAACAATTCGTATATACTGCCCCCGTTGAAAATGTCACTTTATAAAGTCTTACTATAAACAACGTATGTTGTACCTTCGATCCAGTTAGACAAAAAAAGGAGAGAAAGAAACGGATTGTAAACCCATAAAGCAGTTGAGCCAAACGGCACTTCTTCCCCGGCCTTTACACAAAGTTCACACAAATGGTCTGTAAACATACCACGAACCAAAATACTAGCATAGCCAAACAAAGTTACCTACAACTTAGAAATCAGGCCAAGAGACAAACTAAACTCAATAGACAAAATTACTTCCTCAGTATCCAAAATAAACATTCAAAAAATCCCCAAAAGTTTTGGCATACCATTAACTCTCTCCTAAAACCAGGCAAAACTACCACTCCCACTCTTAACTCCACAAATGACAAGGACATTGTCTCCCAATTCAATCACCACTTCACAGAATCCATCTTAACACTATCCTCCCAACTATCCAAAAACAGCCCTACATATTACCCAACCAAATGCCTTGACAACATCCCATCCTTTATGCTCTCACCCATTCCACCTCAACAATTAAAAATCACCTCCTAAAACTGAAACCTATCACCCTTGCCACTGACAATCTACCAGCCAACTTCCTAAAAATACCTGCTGAATCCATATCCTACCCTACTTCTATTCTTATCAATCGCTCCATACAAGAAGCATATGTCCCACAGCTATGGAAGGTATAATACATTATTCCACTACATAAAGGCTTAAATTATCGCCCCATTGCCATTCTACCCCTTAACTAAAATACTAGAGAAATGTATACATTCTCAGGTAACACAATTCCTAAACTCACACCATCTCCTCTCCCCCACACAGCATGGCTTCCGACAACACCATAGCTCTGCTCTCTTTCACCAATCTTATCAACCAACATAGAATTAATAATAACTTTGCATCTGGAATATTTCTAGACTTCTCCAAAGCATTTGACATGGTTTCACATTCCTTACTACTAGACACCCTGACATCCCTATCCTTTGCCCCTTCCGCTATAGCCTGGTTTAAAAGCTATCTGTCAAATAGGCAACAATCTGTGCAATGGCAAAGTGTACTATCCCCCTTACTCCCAACTACCATAGGTGTACCACAAGGCTCCATATTAGGCACACTTCTTTTATCCATATTTACCAGTAATCTCCATACCACCACACAGCATGCTTCACTTATACAATACGCTGATGATTCAACTCTTATCTGTTCAGCTCCATTACTTCCCACCCTACAACAACTCACCCAGGAATCATTTAGCTCTGTGGAAAGTTGGATCACTCAGATCCAACTTATCATAAACCCTAATAAAACCAAATTACTACTTTTCAAACCCAACAAAACCATTTCCACCCCTCTGTCCTTCACTATGTCCTCTAAAAATGGCACTATTATCTCTCACTCTGACCATACCAAACTCCTAGGCATTGAAATCGATAAAAATCTACACTCCAACGTCCACATTTCACAAACTATCAAAAAAGTCCATAAAAAAATGGGAACACTATATAGGCACAGGAAATCCCTCTCAAAACATGCATGGATTACCCTAGCCCAAACTCACCTCTTGTCTACCCTAATGTATGCTGCTACAATTCCTACCCAGCTTAGAAAACGTGACCTTGCCAGACTCGAATCATGTTATAATAAAATCGCCAAGTTTGCAAACAACTCCACCTTTAGAACCCACCATTGCCAGGCTCTAAGGGAACTGTAATGTCTGGAACTTCCCCAGCTACTAACCTATCACCAATTAGTCATCGCCTACAATGTGGTAACACATCCAGAAAAAACATCTGCACTAGGCCAACTTCTCACCCACTATAATACAAATCGTCCTCTCCGATCTTCCGACAAACCCCTCCTCTGTATCTCTAGGGCTAACAATACTGCAGGAAAAGCACTGTTCTCCCACATCATAGCTAGAACCTTGAATAATCTCCCTCCTGCTCTGATTTCTGTCCCTACCTCTTCTCACTTTAAAAACTCACTTAGAACACACTTAAAGAATAAGTGGCTATGCCCATGTATTACATAAGTCCTCACATTATTCCACTTATATACCTCACTTCCTAATATACCTACTGTAATATATATTACAGTCTAGATCTTCTCCTAATGCTGATTGAATGTGTATACTTATTCTGTTATTAACCATGTGTAACTACTTTTTCCTGCATATATAGGTCTTATGTCTTCTGCTGTATACTGTATTTTAACATTGTTTGAAAATTCTCTGTATACTGTATTTTAACATATTGAGTAAAATTTTACTTATTATGGAGCTTTTCTCCCTGGGCCTCCGCTGAAAATGGACCTGTGTCCAGTCGTACCATCCCGGTTAACAAATGTAAAATAAACAAAATAAATAAAAGTAAAATAAACAAAACCTCTCAAATCTTCAGTCACTCTGGGAGTTCCACAGGGTTCTATCTTTGGTAATCTCCTCTTCACCCTATTCACTAACAATCTTTATACTTCTACCTTGCTTGCATCCCTTGTCCAGTATGCAGATGACTCAACTCTTCTTTGTACTGCTCCCATATGTCAACCACTCCAAATTATAACCCAACAATCCTTCTCCACAGTAGAATCCTGGCTAACCAATGGTCAGTGCATACTTAATCTCAATAAGACTAGGCTAATGATTTTTCAACCCACAAGAACCACTTAACACCCCCCAATCCTTCAAATCTCATCAACAAATGATACAATAATCTCTCCAGTATTTCATACAAATGTTTTTGATGTAACCATAGACAGCAACATGAAATTTGACATACACATAGACCAGACAATAAAGAAAGTTTACAAAAAGCTTGGCTTTCTATATAGACAAAAAAAATTTCTAAGAAACAATACAAAAGTTACCATTGCTATAATTCACCTTGTCTCTACCCTCCCCTATGCATCTCCCATGCTAACAAACCTAAAGAAAATCAGAGTTAAGCAAACTAGACACGTGTTATAATAAGACTGCTAAGTTTTCCACAGAACCTAATTATAGATCACATCAATGCCTGGCACTAAAACAGCTCACTTGGTTAAAACTGCCTAATCTCTTAGCATATAACCAACTAACCAAGGTCTATCAATTACTCCAGCAACATGACAAAACACCTGCTCTTCTCAACCTCCTCCAACCCTACTCTACTAATCGTGTCTTGTGTTCCACTAACAAATCTTTATTAAAGATATCTAAAAGTAACAACACAGCTGAAGAATCCCTTTACTCCTACTATGTAGCAAAACTGTGGAATTCTCTGCCCCTAAACATTAAAACTACCACTAGCACTACAGAATTCAAAAGATTCTTAAAACACATCTAACTAATACTTGAATATGGTCTTGTTCTAACCCTGGCTAAAAAAAATCACCTCTAAGCAGCTTACTCCCAGGGAATTACAATATATAACAACTGCACCTTTTATGTGCTCCATATTTCTTTTTCTTACTCTATTTGGTTAAAGCTAAATCATCTCTAAGCAGCTGGCCTCCTAAGAAATTGCAGTGTATAATTGCATTACATTTTATGAGCTTTGTACTCTTTACTCTACTTGAACAATCTTATTTAAACCTGGCTATTTTAATGTAAATATAATGTATTGGAACGACTGCATACTGAGTAAACATTATGATGTACAGACTGTTCTAGATCCTTGTACACAGTCAGTCAATCTATTTTTATGTATATATAAACTGTCACTGTCTAAGCTATCTATCTTTGTTAAATTCTCTATGTTTTTATGTGGAACCTTTCTCCCTGGGCCTCTGTTGAAAAAGTACAGAGAGTCCAATCAGACTTTCCCAGTAAACAAATGTAAAATAATTAAATAAATAACATGGGCAAGCTGTAAGAAAGGAATACATTTTCAGAATGACAAGACATTAATAGGAACTCATAAATGCTAGTACATATATTGCTAAAGCTGCAGATAGGCCAGCGGGATTAGAAAGAAAAAAGAAGATAAAAGGGAATCGCGTCCTGGAGACTGACACCAGTATTCTGAAAATCCCTCTCCATAGCAGCAACGTAGCAATAGCGATGGTACCTGAATGTGAAATTTACCACATTGAGAAGGATAACTGTATATGTTGCACTATGCAGCATGCATACAGTTGAATTTGGAGGAGAGCCGTAAATCATGATCTAAAAATGTTATCTGTGCAGAATATGGAGCAAACATTTTATAAAAGCAATGTGCATATAAAACCCATACATGTGGGGACAATAATATATGGTCATAGTCTCATGTACGACATATACTATTCTGCTATGTAGAGGTGATGTGGCTATATGTGTAAGCATGGGAAGACAGTGCATGTAATGTAAATGGTGAGGGCAGACAGATATGATCACTGTTTCAGCGGCTAAACAAGCCTTAAGCTACGGTGGCATATGGCTCACCTAGTAACTTAGAGGTTCGTTCTGATAAGGATTTGCTTCATCTTTATGTAAGTTGGACTACACTACAAGCAGTATCTTTGTGAAGTGCAGTGGATAATTGCAAAAAGCCATCTTGACCTCCTAACAGTGTCAAACAGAAACCCTGGACTTTTTCTTTTTGCCTACCTTACCTCCAGTCCCATTGTACTATCACAGGCATATTTCCAATGTCTTTTTCTATGTTTTCTTTCTGTCTCTCAGTTAGAGTAGCACTTTCGACCCCTCTCCTTCTCACCTTTGATCTTTGCCTTCCTCTCCCACTATTTCTTATTTAGTAATCATTCAGTCATCCTTAGTTGGCTTAATTCAGCTTCTCCTTTGCACACACTTCTCATGCTCAAACTATTCAGTCTCACCATTAGACCTTTCATAGTTTTAAACGTCCTTCTCAGCTGTAAATATAGCCTTACAGGCTAATTGAGACCCTATTCTGTTTTTGCAAACAAGGAAACAGTGTGACTGATTCTTTGTTTTTACTTGGAGTGCGATCATGGTGAAGCATTTCTCGCTTCACTCCTCACCCTACCCCATTTTTACCTGCTCCCTCAAACACCTCAGCCACAAGCCATCAACCAATCGCATAATACATTTGCACCATATACCACCCAAGCCAACAATGGGACAACCTAATTTCCAATTCAGCTACAAAACCAGCTAATTATTAAATTAATTGAAACAATCTATAAGTAGCAATATGGTAATCCCTTTCTGTTTTTTACTACTACCATTTCAAACAGACATCTATACCACACACAGCTGCACAACCTGTGCCCCTTATCTAACGCAGATTCTTTCTACAATTCCAGTCTACCTTAGCTAGTCTTGTAATTACATCATCCATACCCACCTCTCACTATAACTCACTTATTTTGTTTCAGTTACCTATAATTATATTGAACCATGGCATAACCCACCTACTCCAGTGTATCTACTACTACTTCCTGCTCATATCTCACTTTTAACCATTTTTTACCTAATAACATCCTGTCAGATTTCCTTACAGATAAAATATACCACACCTACTAACTCCAGCAGTTTAAATCACAACACATCATTTCATCTCTCTATTATATCATTCACTTCCTACTCAGACACATACACTAATGTCTTTAACTGCAAACACCTCACTTACCAACAACGTATCATAACTACACTTAAGTGTAATGGTGATATCCATCCTAACCCAGGTGCAATCCAACAGCCAGCTAACACCCTCATACCCCAAAATCCAAACACTTCCACTCCAGTAGCACACTTCAGTGAAGTAAACAACTTAATCATGCACAGTATAAATGTCAGAAGTATATACTATACAACAAAATACTTGACCTCCATGCATGCATAATCCTTCACACCCCAAACATACTCATCACAAACATAGCTCCAAACAACCATAAAAGATGAGTACGTTCTTTTCCCAAGATGTAACATCCTCAGGGTAGAGAGAAAAGACAAAAATGCAGGTGGAGTAGCCATTTTTTATAAAACAACCTTGACCTAAGTTTATACCTCCACAAAATACCAAACTTTAATTGAGCAGACATTATCATTCTTAACTTAAATTAAATGCACATAAATCCATCTGTATTAACACCTTATAAACACCACCAGGTGACAACATTACAGAAAACATACTCTTCTGGATAACACATAATATTCCCCAGGAAGCCATCATAACAGAAAACCTGAATATTGACTGGCAACTGATTAACTTCTAGTCCTTCCCATCCAACTCCATAAATGTATGCAGCTTCACCCAACTTATCAAGACCCCTACCAGGATCCTAAAAAGTAGTTGCAGACAATCTATACTGGATTGGATACTCCCTTCAAAGCCCAAAAACAATAAGCAGATCTGGATGCTTAGCAGACACACTAAGTGACCATATACAAAACTATACAATCAGATAAAATACCTAGATGGAAAAAACACACGCATATATATATATATATATATAAAACTGAGCACATAACTCAATCTCTATTTAATGAGGAAGTCTTTACCAATAACCTATCTCAGTATGGCTGGAAAAGACAGAATACAATCCCCTTAAAGACACTATAACTGGATTCAACACAATATGTCTTAATATATTAGACAATCTAGCCTTAGTAAGAACTAAAACAATAAAGTCAAACCCAGCCCCATGGCTCAAAAGAGAAACCAAGTATCTCATGTTATACAGAGACAGAGCATTTAAAAACTGGTCCAAAAATAAAAAAATTCAACCTTATACAAAATATCACTATACATCAAATAAGAACTGAAACATTTTACCACACTAATCTTTTGTATGAACATCAAAATAACCTCATTTTTTTCTGGACCTCAACAAACAGTCTACTAAATCCAGGACATAGTACCACACCCTCTCCTACCTCAGCTAATGCAAAAGACAGCATTGCCACACAATTTAACAATGACATCATACAAACAGTTCTTTCCTTACTGAATGTCAAATATTCACCTTCACCATCTATCCCTGAATTTAAACAACATCTCTCATATCCCTTTACCCTCCCACTTCAACAATCAAACACCTATTTAAACTAAAAGCTATGCTGTAGCTGTAGATAGTATACCCTCCTGAATATCTTAAAATTTGTGATCCTGCCCTAACCTACTCCGTCTCTATCTTGATTAACTGCTTCATCACAGAAAATTATATTCCGACCCTCTGGAAAAAGTTCTTCATCATCCTATTCCATAAAGGTGAAAAGTGCTCAGATTTCAACAACTATAGACCCATAGTCATCCTGCCCCATCCTCTAAAGTTCTAGAAAAATGGATACACTCTCAACTTCTCAAATATCTGTTAAGAACCTCCTATCCAAATCCCAGCATGGCTTCTGCCTACATCACAGCACAACAACAGTTCTCTTCAAGTTCACCAGTACTATAAACCTGCATAAAAACTCAGGTAGCCTAGTGTCTTCCTTTCTCCTTGATCTATCCAAGGCATTCAGCACCATCTCTCATCAACATTATTATCACAACTTTCTTCCCTTGGATGCTATCACCCTTTGTTGCCATGATTCCACGGTTACTTTATCCTCACTCCAATGTTTTCTATTTTCTCTGATTGTAGTTATATCTTAGAATAATTAGATTTATATATTTTTGTAATTTTTCTTAGCTTATAGTGGAGCTTTTCTCCTCGGGCCTCTGCTGAAAATGGACATGTATCCAGCCAGACTAGCCCGGTCAACAAATGTAAAATAAAAAAAAAAAAAAAATTTAACAAATAGACAACAGGCTATAAAATGGAAAAAAGGCTTCTTTACTTTCATAGCATTGCTCAATAAAGGATTGAATTTTGTCCCAAGTTCCATTGTTTCGGAAAATCATTTATTACAGGATGTCAATGATTTCTGTAGATTACTAAACCTTAAAATATTTTTTGCAGACAGCGATACCTCTCAAAGATCATCTGATTTTAGATTTGGAAAATCTTCATTTATTCCACCAATGAATAAACATGTTTCGATCTTTAGGGAGTGTATAATGAAGGAATTACATTTTGCTAATGTGTATCAGCCACAATTCAATAATCTTACTGCAGCAGAAAGACAGGCTTTGTTGGAGCTTAAAAACAATCAAGATATAGTTATTACCATGGCCGATAAAGGGGGTGCTATTGTGGTTATGGACCATCAAGCATATATAGATGAAGCCTTGCATCAATTATCTGATTCTAGCTTTTACATGGAATTAAATATTGATCCTACTTTACAATTTAAGGAAGAGATTGATGGGTTCTTAGATGCAGCGGTCAACCAGGGGGTGATTAGTGAACAGGTAGCCAAACAAATGAAGGTGGAGGAACCCATTCCACAATACTTGTATTTGCTACCCAAAATACATAAAGATGCACTTAATCTCCCTGGTAGGCCGATTGTTTCTGGCCGGGGTTCTTTAACAGAACCCTTGTCAGCTTTTCTTACACAATATTTAAAACCATTGTTGAGTCAAATTAGGTCACGGATTCAGGATACTACTGAATTCCTTAACATTGTTAAAGAATCACAGTTAGAACCTTCGTGGTGGTTGTGTACTTTAGACATGGCTTCACTATACACTAGTATCCCCCATGATTTAGGCATTCTTGCTGTATCATATTGGCTGTATAAATCAGAGTTATATTCAACTGCGTTTAACAATTTTTTGACCAAACTTACTGAATTTGTGTTACGGAAAAATATTTTTTATTACCATGGTAAAGCTTATTGGCAAATCAATGGAACAGCAATGGGGGCCTTGTTTGCACCCATATATGCAGACCTTTTTATGGGTTATTACGAGGCCACATTTATATACAATAATCAACACAACATTTTTTTACCACATCTTGACATCTGGAGGAGATATCTGGATGATTGTTGGATGGTGTGGCGTGGCAATAAGGAAGAACTATATCAGTTTGTATCTTATCTTAATGACAACTCTTTTGGTATTAAATTTACGGCTACTATGGAACGTGCATGTATTGTGTTTTTGGATGTTTTGGTAACTAGACTTGGCGATAACACATTAGCTACGTCAGTTCATAGAAAATTTCCTCAATATAACACTTTGTTACATGCCGAGAGCTGTCATCCACGCCACATCATCCGTAATATTCCTAAATCTCAATTTATGAGGATGAAAAGGATATGCTCGTCTTCTGAAGACTATTCTCATTTCAGTGTTGATTTATCCAAACAATTTGTCAATCGGGGTTATAAAGCACATAACATTTCTACTTCTAGGAATATAACCAACAAATTATCACGTTCTGAACTGCTGCAATACAAATCACATAAGGTGGCAAAGTCTGCATCACAATACAATCAACTCTTAAGGTTGGTAACTACTTATAGGGCAAATACTAATCGCTTCGTTGACATAGTTAATCAATATTGGGACATATTATTGTCACATGAGGTTTTGAACAGAATATTACCTGATCAATGTTCATTTTCCTACCGTAGGGGACGGAATTTAAATTCCTATTTCACTCATTATAAGAGATATACTCCACACATACCACAACAAATTACTTTATTTGGAGATAAACTGAAAGGCTGTTTTCCATGTGGCCATTGTTCTGTTTGTAAACATATGTTAAAAACTAGTGAATTTTCCAGTAAAAATAATTCTCAGGTTTTTGACATTAGGATATTTGCAAATTGCAGTTCGGATTGGGCAGTATATCTGGCCACGTGTACCTGCTCTGCATTCTATGTTGGACAGACTTCTAGGCCTGTCAAACTCAGAATAGGGGAGCACATGAGTGTGATTAGAAACAGACGTATTACAAATGCATTGTGCACACATACCTTGGAACATCCCTCTGCCACATTTAAATTTGTGGTTATAGACAGAATTATGTTACACAGAAATTTCAAAGCAGGATGGCATCAAAAGCTTAATGACATGGGAAACAAATGGATTACCAAATTGGGGGGGGGGTCTTTTCAGACCTGGATTGAATATATTAGAACAATTGTAATGAGAGCCATCAATATATAATCATGTAACAAAATAAATATTATATACATGCTTTTTGCTTATGACCAATAGTTAATTTTGGTAGACCATATAATGTTTTTGTATATATTAAATCTATATATACATTATACATTTATGTGTATGATATCGTCTTGATATTATATCAAGACTTGTATAATTAAGTGGTCATTATCAGTGAGAGGAACATGTATACATTAGAAGATATATATATATACATATGGATTTATTTTTTATACATCCATATTAGTATGATTTTGATATATATTCTTGAATAGATATGTTTTTTGATATATATGTTTTTTGGTTCTCTATGACAGTTATTTGTTCAGTTAGAATGTTCAAATTCACTTATTTTATATATATGAAAATTTGGAGGCATGGTCCTTTAAGAGTTGCACTATAAATAGTGTTCAAAATGGTGGAGATTTAGACTTTTCTCATTTCTTTGCATTGATAAAGGCTTACACAAGCCGAAACCGGTATGCTTCAGTAATGGTTACATTACTACCATTACTTTGTATGGAATGATGGAACTATGATGGAATAAATACTTTTTATTTGGCAATTCTTCTCGTGCTGGTCCACTTTTGTGTGTTTATCTGATTTCTTTACTTTCTTGTCAGTACCCACTGAAGTCGCTCAATGTTCTTTGTTAAGCCCTCTACTCTTTAACAGTTTCATAAGCAACATTTGTGGCAATCAATCATGCAAGTACAGTGCAATACTCAGATAGGTCTAACCTAATCTGTACAACCCCAGCTCTCTGCAAACCACAAAAAGTAACTACAGACTCCTTCACATCAACTGACTCATGGCTCTCTAAGGCTAACTTACTACTGAACCCCCCGAAAAAAAAATAATGCTCTTCCTACCAAAACAACTCAAACTACAAAAATAAAACTTTTGTATCTCCTCGATAAATAACACCAAGATCAAAGTCATGCTGCACACTAAATTGCTCAGTGATGTCATAGAAGAAAACCTTAAATTCAACTAGCACATCCTACAAGCTATTAAGAAAACACACATGAAACTTGACGCTTTGTACCGGGTTTGACCCCATCATAGACCAAGCTAGAACTGCCTCCCCCACCTGCATCTTCCCTACCCACCCCTGTGCATCATCATTCCTCACAAACCTACACTTCACCTACAAAATGAAACTTGAAGCATGCTATAATAAAATAACAAGGTTAGCTGCTAACCTCCCATACAATATACATCATTGCACTGCTCTCAGACAGGTAAACTGGATGTTGCGACTTCACCACTTAACCTGTACAGAGCACCTTACACTCATTATTGAACAGGAGTCCTCCTCATCCCTAAAAGGCACCGACTAAGGAGTTATGGTCTAGTGATAAATATCTGCTAATCACTATCAAGTAAAAGAATACAGCAGGATACTCTTTATACTCAAGTTATGTTGCAAAAATGTGGACTCCACCCCACCTCACCCAAGATGAACTGACAAACACCTTCAAATCACAATGGAAACAGTACTTGAACAGTTCCTGGCTATGTACATGTACCTCACCAGGCTAATAAGTCAACCTGCCTTATCTTATACATTGCTATAAAGCACAGAATAAAAATGTTGAAAATCAGTCTCATAATGTGCAAGTCAAAGTATAATCTAATAGCTCTAGTCAATTAATCATTTGCTTTCTCACTGCAAAAAAGGTAAACCACGTCAGAATGCAACCAAGAAACTGTATGCAATTACCTCCCTTATCTTTCTTATATTTTAACATTGGTATGTAAACATATACATCATTTTCTTTTATTTCATTATAACTCTCATGTAAATATTATATGGTAATTTTTAGTATTTCTCAGTTATAAAGTTGATGGAGCTTTTCTCCCTGGGCCTCTGCTGAAAAGGGGCAGTGCTAGACTAGTCAGACTATCCCATAAACAAACGCCAATAAATAAATAAATAAATATTATATAAGTGTTAGGGAATGACATGAAATGCTTAAGAAAGTATTGTTGCATGCTGTTGTATGCTGCTGCATTAGGAATGACTCATCCTTCTTCTCAATAGTAATTCTTAGATAAGACAGCCGTAGTTTTTACTATCAGTGCTTGGTATTTGTGGCTTCTTCATAGGATGGTCTCCCAAAGTGCATTGGTATGATTTTGTTCTTTGGTTCTACCCGTACAAAAAGAAGAAACTCATCTAGGTTCATATGAGGTGTACGAAACGGTACTTGCAATCTCTGATGCCAGGTTTCCACCTGGATTTATGTTTGTGAAAGACTTTGTCCTTTTGGCCAGAGATGCTCCAAAAAGGTAAGTGGTACATCGATGTGAGACATTTTATTTATTTATTTTTTGGTTACTCCATGTGTTAAATGTGATAGTCTGACTGGATTAAATCAAGTTGCTTTTCAGTGCACTGTTCACAGAAAGTTTTCAACAAAACGATGGTTATACAATAGTATATAAACTGTTAGAGTGTATTTAACAATGAATAAAAGATTGAAAGTAATTCTGTTACAAATATGCAACATAAATAAGATATAAAATAAAGCTTGCTTAAATGTAGAAATAGAGTTTAGCAATATGTGATTAGCATCCATACTAAAATGACTGTGGCTTGGAAAATAAGGAATTTGCTTAATGGACATGTTTTCCTACAGAATCAGTATGCATTTCACACTGTCAGCAAGAAAGCTGACTTGTTACAGACTTGGCAAGAATGTAAAAAAACAGGATGTATACATTTCACATTGTCAGTACGAAAGTTAACCTGCTTCTGTAAAGAGTGGACAACAGGAAAACAATCTGTGCATGTTTCTATCATATGACATTATTAAGCAAGGAAGTTTGAATGGTGTTTTTATCAAGTCAGCATTTGCACAAGAAAAGACAATACCAGTACAACATGAAAACATATTTTTCTGCAAACACCAGCAAACAGATGTTCTCATACAAAGTCCAAAATAGAATACCAAGATAAAAACACGATTTGAACTGCGTGACTAGAATAGTATAAAGAGACTATAGCAGATAACATTGTTAGAGATATTTTTTGTATTGTATCTCTCACATCATCCATGCTGTTTGAGAAGTAAAGTAGAACAGTAACTAAAGCTGTAACAGTAGTTCATGTGATTTGTTTATCAAAAGTAATTTATTGGTTACTGCTCAGAGTTTTGGTGCTGCATCAGTGTACACTCTGCAAGTTTCTATGGGCAACAGACTGTGATAACTAGACTTTGATTTTAGCAGAATCCAGCCAGCAAGACCTAGTGTCTTAAGAAGACTTTGTATCCATCACAGTAAGCATCACAGTAACAGCACCCTGATTAGCACCTTGAAAATGTATTTTTCAATGGTGAGCCTACCTGCATTCGAGCACAGAGGGAGTGGTATGCCCTGCAGAGGGTCACTTCAGTCAAATTGCGGTAACTAACATTTGTACATATGTGTAAATCCTAAACAGAAGTACTCCGGTTTATGCAGCTTGTAGTAGTAAAGTTTCTAAGACATCTGAATCCAGATTGAGCCGGAAGTCCAGGAAAGTTGCAGTGCCATTAATACGTCAAGAAAAGGTAGACATCTACTTTCACAGCATCTCACTTCTTGCTGTGTTTCACCAGCTTCTCAAGGGACTCTGAAAATTTTCCAGCCATCTACAACAACAGCCTGATCACCTGTTGTCTTGCTAAATGGTAAGACTTTTTTCTGTGTCATATTTTTAGTATGGATGCTATTAGACATAATTCAAGCAGGTGTAAGCCAAGCTTTAGTAAATTGCAATGTTGGCATACACTGTGCATTAGTAAATGTAAAACCTTATTAGGGCAAGTTGATAGTAAGGCATTATGCAAACATATTACAATATTTGACTGGTATCTCAAAGAAAACCATGTTGGGTATGACAAATATTTATTGTGTGATTCAACAGAAACTGCATTTTGTGTACCATGCCATATAAAAGTATTGCATGATATTGCTAAAAAAATAGACTGTGAAGACAGACCTTTTCATGATAAAAATTAACTAAGGGTAAAGTGTTTTCATTATATTCAGATGTTGAACAGTTATGTCCTGTCACCACATGTAAAAGGTTTATTTCAGAGTTACAACAGGAGTCAAATCACTTAGTGACAGAACCTCCAGTGTATCTTGTTACAAAAGAATGTAATAAACTTCTAAAAGACGGACACAATGAGTTCAGGAAGTTTAGACAAGTTATACAAACATTTTTCCAAAAGTGCATAGGAGTTTTAAATTCAGCAGAACAGGTTACTAAAGAATGTCAGAAAGACCATACAACATTAAAGAAAAGTCTTGAACAGCAGTTACAGGATAAAGAAAATAAATTAGCTGAACTGACAGAGACTGACTTCCTGCATATAACAGCTGAGCTTAAGAAAACATTACAAAAGTGCAGGAAACTACAGCTGATATGTACAAAAGAGATATATTTTATAATATGTTTATGTTTTGAAAATTGTTAAGCATACATGGTAGGATCTGATGTCTGGACAAATCTTTCTCAAATGTTTAAAACTTCCTTTCAGTTAAAGCAAGACATTTATCAGTATTACAGTAAAGAAGAGCAAATAACTGCCATTCTCATAGCATAGTCAAAATGCACGCAAAACTGTTGTAGTGTATAAAAATCAAATAAAAATAGTTAACAGTAAAGATTTAAAGTCACAAGACTGACATGCTTGTATAAAGATTTAAAGTCACAAGACTGACATGCATGTATTTTCTTTTTATCTAAAGTATATCTGTTAAAATGCACAATAATGAAAGGCTGACAACAGCAAATATGAATAATGCAGAAATAAACTTGTTAGTTAAGCCAATACCTATTTTGTTTTTTTTTACATTTTTTTTATAATTGTATAGTAACACCACATCAAACAGTTAAAGTTCTGAATTTTAAAAAGAAATAAAATCACAGACGTTATTAGTCAAGCAGTCTTTGTAAAATGAATGGCAGAGCAGTTAAATAAATAAAAAATACTGAAATCAAAGTTAAACGATATGTAAGCTAATTGTAAAGTAATGTCTAGTTATGTAGTATAAATGCATAGTTATGCAAATCACAAATACGTGTTATAATTCTAAGTGTTTTATAACTGCATTTTACTATTAAATTTCAACTGTATTAGACGATTAAAGGAAAAATGCTAAAAGAGTTAACTATGGTCTACAGAGTCTGAAATGTGAGCTCAGACCTTCCTAGACTGGATGAATAGTGACAGGAAATGTTGGAAAGATAAGATAAAAAACAAGATTGATTGCCAGACGAGTGGCTTGAGATTTTCTAAAACATTATTGTTATAAAGACATGTTAAATGTTCACATGCAACACTATTTGGTAATTGTAATAAAACATCACAGTTGTGCATATATGTCACTGATAATCTGTTTGTAGGTAAATGTTAACAGTAAAAAAAACCTCAGTTATATCAAGTTACAGTCAGCAGATGGGTTATAGTATACATATAGTTCAAATAAAGTATACGGGGGGTACAAATAACTACTAGTAGTAGTAGACAGCAAAGGCAACAGAAAAAAATATATATTCTGTCACTGAAAACAGCCAAAAAATGATCAAATCAGACAAAGGTCTATAGTTTATTAGTAACAAGTGATGGGCTGACATACATTTTATTCTCACAGCGTAAAACAAATAAACAACACTGCAGTACTACAGGGGGAGGGGTACTTTCTCAGTTTTACAGTGACTGTGTGAGCAGTATTGCAAAAGGGTCTAAAATAAAGCTATAGGAAGAAATAATATATCATTCCTTCTTGACAATACTTTTTCAGGGGGAGGGTAAAATGGTATTAAACAGGTATTAGTGCATTAGAAATACTGGTAAACAGATTAAACCTGACAGGATAAGATATTTTACAAATTGTTAATAGCTATCATGCTAGTTATTATTGTATTGTATTGTTTAGTATTAAATTGTATTTATAACCTGTTAAACTGTAAAGCTATACAAGAGATGGCTTAAAATTGCTTTATTAAAGCTATACAAGAGAGAGTAAAGATATATAAAAATTGAGCAAGAATGGTCACTATTTTTTAATATGTTTTTGGCAAGACAATGTTGGTATGCAAATGCATGAATGTTTCTAATTGCTGGGTATGTAGTTGCCTCTGGTGGCAATTCCGAAATGAAAAACGAGTACACCAATAAGTGCCGTCACTCCATTATAACCAAATAACAGCTGGCAAGGATGCTGCGGTAGATAAAAATCTTCACTTTAATGAAACTGATTAAAACTAAAAACAGTGATTGCTGTAAATGTACAAACGAAAATCAGTTAATATACAGCCCAAAAATCAGTTAAGCGCTTTCACCCGGCATCATCCGGGCTTCATCAGAACTGAACCGTTAATTCACAACAAGCAATTTAAAACTTTCTTGGCGCCCAAAAAACAAAATTTTACAAAATTTAAAGGCGCAGATGTATTGTTAAGGATACAATTGCTGGACACCCGAATAGATATAAATGTATTTGTAATATAATTGATCACAGTACCCCAATGTTGCAGATAGACAAATGCATGAACTGAATAAATATACTACATATAATATATATGTTTATAATAAATATATTAAATTATAATAAATATATATTTTTCATTTTCTAAGTTATCGGCTTGGATTTTCAGTTGTTGTAGCACACTATGGAGCACACCGGTGCAACACCAGTTACAGAAGAGGAAACTATACAGCAGGAGGGCCCCAACGACTTCAAAAACTTCCGAGAAGACATCTCGGTACTCAAAAGTGAATTAAGCAATCTCACTTTATTAGTGAGACAACTTTTACAGAGTGGCCATTCAGGATTACCTTCTAAGGGTGGTAGTACGCAGTCGGAGTGTGCTCCTCCAGCAACCCTTAGTGCTACATTACCTTTTGGGCGTAATGCACGAGAAGTAATTCAGGTGAACAACGGAGAAGGAGGCTCAGGTAGCAGGACTATTAACACATCTGAACAGCACGAAGAAGCTGTATCTTCTGACAGTCTAGATATACCCAATGGTCAGGGTGAATGCCCAGTAAGAAGAACCAATACATTGGACATCAATGAATCCTACAATTGTAGCAAAATTAATTTATCTGACTTTACTTTCGATTTTTCCTTATATGATATTAATGAGGAAGCTACAAGAACCAGAGCTAGACCCAAGAGACAAGTGCCTTCTAAAACTTATTCATCTATTGCTGGACAGTCTATTCAACAACAAAAAGGTACTGTGAAACCGGTCTTCAGACCCATACATTCCCCAGTATGGGGGAATGTTACCTCTGAAGACAATAAATTCAATGAATTTTTATTGTTTAATTATGGAATGGAAGATATAAAAAGTGATTACAATGTCACAGGAATGGACAACACTGAATTTGATCATTTAAAGACTATGATTTTTTCTCTAGGTAAAAAGTTAAAAAGCATTAATGGTCTTAAAGTGGACAATGCTTATTTAAGTAAGAACCTGGAAATGAAACTAGTACCCAAGGGACTGAGGTTTTTTAAGTTACCTTTAGGTTTAGATTTTACTTCAGAAGTAGTAAAGGAATTCTATTGTTTGTTTGATACCTGTGGTTTCAATTTTATGAGGTTATTAATGAAACATAATGATGATAAAATGAGTAAACTTATAGCTGATGCAGAGAAATTAAACAACAATATACTTAATGATCTTTTATTTTCTCAATGGGAACAACTATATAATAAGCAATACCAGGAAGCTAAAACTTGGATTTCCAATATTATACAGAGAAAATCCAAAAAGCTTACAAGGGATAGTGAACATTATAATAGCAACAAGGCCTATATTTGGCCTGAAATGAGACCTAAGACACATTCTAAAGAAGAATTTTATAAACATACATGGCAAAAGGGGGAGAATGTAAATGCTGACTATAGAAAAGGGTTTGATACAGTTCACCATAATGAAAGACACCCATATCAGGGGGATTTTCAATACGGGGGAAAACAATATTCACAACCACACCCAAATGGGAATCAGAAATACATGAGAAAGAAATGGTATTAAAGTCTATAGGAGAACATTCAAAAGATCGAGGCAATACCAATACTATCCATGGGATAGAAACAGAAGGAAACGTGCATACTTACAATAATTTCAAGATATTTAATTACACTGACACAAATATAGAAGAAACTCATTTTGATTTATTTAGCAAAGGAGAGAAATATGTACCAAATCCTAGGTTTGATTTGACAGATACAATTATAGAATTTAAAAAATTCATTCGAAAAGCTAATTTAGCTATTTATTTTAAAAATCTGAGTGTGATTGACAAAGATAACTCTTCAAAGAAAAAATATATTGATACCCCTTTTAAGGCAAAAAGTAAATTTAACCCTCCCAGTCATCCTAGTATTGAGTTGTATGAAAATTTAACTATTAGAGAAATTTATCAAGAATCAAACAAACTCAAACAACTAGCTTTCAGTGCGAATTTAACAAAGGATGAAGAAAGACTAATAAGAGATCTTAAGGAAAATGACAATATTAGAGTCATGAGACCAGACAAAGGGGGTGGTATAGTCATTTATGACAACATGCAGTATATAAAAAAGATATATGATTTGTTACACTTTTCTGGTAACTATTCATCAATATCCCTTAATGAGCTTAATATAGCTTATCAAAGGATTGATTCTTATATTGAAGAATATTATTTAGAAAATAGAATCACAAAGGAGATATATGATTTTTTATCGGTGAAATTTCTAAAATTGGCCACCCTAGTGGGTATACCTAAGATCCATAAAAACATACATGATCCCCCCTTCCGTCCAATAGTCTCAGGTAGTAAATCTAAGACATTTCCATTAGGTAAATATATTGACTATAAATTGAAACCTATATATGATTCTGTCCCACATATGGTCAAAGATTCCTGGGTATTTTTAAAGAATTTTCCTATAGATTTGAAATATGACAATATTACATTTCTCACCATAGATGTGATTGACCTTTTTTCGTGCATCCCTAAAGAACAAGGACTTGAAGCCTTTAGTGCAAGTATGTATAAGTATTCCAACCTTGAATGGGACGAAATCAGATTATTGGAAGAAATGATGGCTTTAGTATTAGAAAATAATTATATATATTTTGAAGGTGAACACTTCAAACAAACAAAAGGAGTAGTGATGGGAGCCGCTTGTGCTCCCATCTATGCCAATTTGGTAATGCTTTATTGGGAGGATACCGTACTCTTTACTAGTGACTTCTTCAAGTATGTAAAATATTATTCCAGATTTCTGGATGACATTTATATATTATGGGATGCTGACTTTAACACCATGGAATTTTTTATTGAATTTTTGAACAGTAGTAGTGAATATTTAAAATTCACATATTCTTATAACAACAAGGGATTACCTTACTTAGATACTTTTATTCAATATCAGTCTGGTGTATTCACTTCATCTATACATAGAAAAGAAACTTTTTCTAATAATTATTTACAGTACACCAGTTGTCATCCAGAGAAATTGAAAAACAATATATTCAAAGGTCAGTGTGTTCGTGCTTCGCACATGACATCTGACAATGATTCATTATATTCTGAATTAAAGTTTATAAAGGAGTTATTTACACAGAGAGGTTATCCCATTGTTATGATGGATTCCACTATCCAATATATATTACAACATAGGAATACTAGATATTTTCCTTTATTAGGGAGCAACCACAAGCCTATACTTCAAGAGACCCATACACTTCGTGATTGCGACCACAATGAGAAAGACAACAGTCTTGATTCCTTTCATAGAACGTATATTTTACAGTTTAATCTAGCTGCTAGTTATATCAAAAAGATTTTAAACCATTTTTGGTATATTATCTCTAAAGATTCCCAACTTTGTAAAGTATTGGGAGTTAAACCACAGTTCACATACAAAATGGGAACTAATATAAAACAGCTAGTTGAAAGTAGAACTAAGGGAAGGAATAATAATAATAAAAAATCAATTACTGGTACGAATCCCAAATGTGGTACCTGCAATCAATGTAAATATATGTCCGAAGAAAATATTATTTATTTGAAAAATGGACACAAAAGTGTTGTAAAAAGAAAGGCAGGAAATTGCAACACCAAGATGGTAATTTATTTAAGCATTTGCCAACAATGTTCAAGTTTTTATGTAGGCAAAACAGAAAGAAATGTAAAGAAAAGGATCTATGACCATATATATTATAAGAACCAAGGACAACAACAATGCACTTTATAGACACATAGACAGGGAAGGAAACAACCATTGTTTTAAATTCATTATACTTGAAGTAATTAATTATGATCCCAAAGGAGGGGATTTTAAAAGTTTGCTCAGCTATAAAGAAATTTGGTGGCAAATATATTTGGATGCCACCACACCACCAGGTTTAAATGACTATATATCAATCAAACCATTGTTATTTCATTAAACTACACAATTATATATTTACTTGAAAAAATTTTAAAAAACTTTTATAATATTTACAATATTTATTATGGTAAGGTATGGTGAATACGTATCAAGTGTCAGCTAGGATTGTATTCATTCATTTTTTTGTGTATTCATTTTTTGTGTATTTATGTTATGTTTATGAAATGTTCAACAGACTGGAGAATTAATTTTTTACATACTTATACATTTCTATATATTTATATATTTAAATATTTAATTATCATACTTTATACATTTTTTATTATTTTTTATTATTCTCATTATATTACATGAGTTATAATATAATATAATACAACATAATTATTGTATACAGCAGTATACATTTATAGACAGGTATTTTTAAAATTTTAAATAATTAATTATTTTTATATATTTATTATATATATTATATGTAGTATATTTATTCAGTTCATGCATTCGTCTATCTGCAACATTGGGGTACTGTGATCAATTATATTACAAATACATTTATATCTATTCAGGTGTCCAGCAATTGTATCCTTAACAATACATCTGCGCCTTTAAATTTTGTAAAATTTTGTTTTTTGGGCGCCAAAAAAGTTTTAAATTGCTTGTTGTGAATTAACGGTTCAGTTCTGATGAAGCCTGGATGATGCCGGGTGAAAGCGCTTAAATGATTTTTGGGCTGTATATTAACTGATTTTCGTTTGTACATTTACAGCAATCACTGTTTTTAGTTTTAATCAGTTTCATTAAAGTGAAGATTTTATCTACCGCAGCGTCCTTGCCAGCTGTTATTTGGTTATAACGGAGTGACGGCACTTATTGGTGTAATCGTTTTTCATTTTCTAAGTTATCGGCTTGGATTTTCTGGTGGCAATTCCACAAGATGCTTCTATAAAGACATAACAATTTTCCAAGATTTTGCTTGATGTTAATGTTACTAAATTTGTAAGATTAGACTAAGTGTACTTTACAGTCTTTGTATGTACAAATACAAATGTATATATTTCACATTGTCAGTAAGAAAGTTAATCTGTTTCTGTAAAGAGCGGACAACAGGAAAACAATCTGTGCATGTTTTTATCATATGACATTGTTAAGCAAGGAAGTTTAAATGGTGTTTTTATCAAGTCAGCATTTGCACAAGAAAAGACAATACCAGTACAGGATGAAAACATATTTTTCTGCAAACACTAGCAAACAGATGTTCTCATACAAAGTTCAAAATATAATACCAAGAGAAAAACAGGATCTGAAGTGCATGACTAGAACAGTATAAAGTGAGTATAGCAGATAACATTGTTAGAGACATTTTTTGTATTGTAACTTTCACATCATCCATGCTGTTTGAGAAGTAAAGTAGATCAGTAACTAAAGCTGTAACAGTAGTTTGTGTGATTTGTTTATAAAAAGTAATTTATTGGTGACTGCTCAGAGTTTTGGTGCTGCATCAGTGTACACTCTGCATGTTTCTGTGGGCAACAGACTGTTATAACTAGACTTTGATTTCAGCAGACTCCAGCCAGCAAGACCTAGTGTCTTAAGAAGACTTTAGATCCATCACAGCAAGCATCACAGTAACAGCATCCTGATTAGCACCATATAATTATTTTTTCATAAACTATATGAAAACTAAAAGAGCAACATGAGCATAATGGGTTAAACTTAAAAAAAGTAACACCTTAATACTTGGAAGTATAGCAGGTTTCTGTAATTGCAATTGCACTGATGTGCACACACATTGTAAAGAAGTAATCATTTTTTGCATTACTTACAGCTTTTATGAAGTTCATAGAGACAGATAATGATGAGAGATAGGAGAAGAAATAGAAAGATGGAACAACATTATAGACTGAGAAAGAAAAAATGTAGAAAATGTAGGATGATGTAGGAAAGTTGGAGAAAGAAAATAATGATTAAACAGATTAAGGAAAATGGTAGGCAGAGCTTTTTGGTTGTTAAAACACTCTAAAGAAGTTTAAAGTTCACTTAGATGTTTCTCATTGAGTTATTTTTTATTTTCAACACTTACTGAAAATTCCTTTGGCACTTTCACAAGATTACAATGTAGGAAAGTGAGGAAGAGAGTAAGAAAATGAGTAGTAAATTTGCATTAATCTATATTCTTTAGTGATTGACTCAGTTTGAATGTCAGTAGAAACAGAATTCAACTGATGGTGAGGAGACTGTCTCTATAATGATTTGTTGACTTTATGATAATAATTTAAAAGTGGATCACTGATCTAGCTGGGTTGTATTTTTGTACTACATTTGTTAGAGCAGGACACTTTTTGGCAGAGCCATAGGTGGTTCATCTATAAGCTGAATAGTGAAAAAAATATTGTTTCTGCTTTTAAAGCTGTAACAAGTGTCTGCTGCAATTTATACCATAGAGCAAGTGCTGAAGAGCTTCAGTACAGTAGCCATGACTGCAAAAGCAGTATCAAAATTAGTTTCTGTACCGGCCTTCACTACCGATCATCTGGCATCTCCCAATCTTGCTCCCTAACTCTTTGTGTCTGGGGTGGGTGGCCCCTTCTCCCCTCTCTAGTTTCAGTACTATTTTTTGAATTTAAATAATATGTTGTGGGCAACTTTACTTCTCTAGACTATTACAGTGTGTTGGATTTCCAGCCAACTAGGCTCTTAGTGCTAGGCTATTCTGAAGACAGGAAGACTACAAAGAAGGAGAAGACTAGTGCAAATCCCTTTCCCATCTGGCTTCCTGCTGATTCATTACATTACAAGAACTTCACCAGCTTCCTAGGAGTGGGTCTTCAGTATTCGAGTTTTTGGTGACAGCAGAAGCTTCCACATGACATTAACATGCGTTTCGGTACTAGTGAGGGATTGGAGTGCTTGATTTTGATTGGTCAGTTTCTGTGGGGGTGTTACCTGCATTTGATTAGATACCTTCTGCAGGGGTGGAGCCTAACAGACTTTAAATACTAAGAGGCTTGCTAACTTCAAAGAGAACTATTTTTATCTTATTTGGTATCTGACAAATGAACTTAGTCTACAACAGGTAAGACAATCTCTTCAGTCTTGTATATGATCCTAGGATCATAGGAGAATATTAGACTATCGATCCAGAGGTAATTTTAAACCTAGCCATTTCATCCTAATGTAATACCATAGGAATGCTTATCAAAACCCAAGATTGCATTTAGTGATGACTGCCCATGTCCAGGAGGGTTGTGGGTTCTATCCCTGGTAAGAATTTACGGTGCTCCATCCACTCATCCAGGTTCTTCTTGAACAGTGTCATAGAGATGCTCTGTTTCACATGAATTGGTAGCCTGTTCCAAAGACGTGGCAGTCACTGGGAGATAAATCTGTCCCTCCAGCATGTCCTGTTTAAGTCGCAGGCCATATTTAGGTCCCTGGAATGAGTAGCCCTAGTCCCATTTTCCCATTTTATTTATGGATATGTAACAAGTTCATTAGGTTTGGGTCTTGGATTGATCCTCTTTGTCAGAAATTTCTGAGGTCCCTCTAATTGCTGCAGGTGGTTAGTACAGTACATGCCAAATGGAGTGTTATACTCAATTATGGGCCAGATAAGTGCTGAGTATATGGAGGTTATAACTTCTTTTGCTCTCACGGTGATGTTTTTACTAATCAAGTATGCTACATAGACAGCTTTCATTACTACAATAGACACATGGTGGTCGAAGTTAAGATCATAGTCAACATGTCATCCCAGGTCTCTTCCCCCTTCATGGGTACTTAGGGTATTGTTGTTGAATTGATACTGTGAGGGGACATTGTTTCTGCTGAAGGCAATGATGATGCATTTCTTTGCACTTTGCATTCAGCTTGAGACTGTGACTAATACACCAGTCATTGGTCTGCGTAAAACCCTCCTGGAGTATACAGACATCATTTGGGGATTTAATGATTGCACCTAGTTTGCAGTCTTGAAGACTTGGTCAGCCAAAAACCCTTAGTTTTGACCTGAACTTCTGAGAAGTATATACCAAACAGTAGGGGGCCCAGCACTGATCCCTGTGGCACCCCACTGGTAACAGGTCTGCTGATTGATGTGGAGTCACCCACTTTGATAATGTGCGTCTGGTTTCTGAGCCAGTTGACAACCAATCTTACAATGAAGGGGTTTATATTCAATTTGCTAAGTTTATCAGTAATACCTGAATGTTGGATTGTATTGAACGCCTTTGCCAGATTGAGGTATGCTGTGTGCACAGATCTGCCCTTGTCAATGCCCTTGGTCACATTTTCAAAGAAATCCACCAGATTTAACAGGCAGGATCTGCCCTTCACAAAGCCGAATTAGGTAGGATCCAGGTTTTGGAGGTCACCTACATCTTTATTTATGAGGTGGACTATGATACATTCCATGGCTTTACAGATGAGACTGGTAAGGCTTCTGGATCTGAAATTCTCCAGGTCTGTTGCTAGGCCACCTTTGAGGAGGGGAATAACTGTTGCTGTTCTCCATTCCATAGGAACAAAACCTGTGGGTAGGCTATGATTCAAAAGGGTACTTAGTGGTGATGCTAGTTCATGTTTTAGCCTGTTTAGACGACAGCCTGGGATGTTGTCTGGTCCAATAGAAGCTGTGTTTCTGCCTTAGACAAGGTTTGTGGACCTGCTCTTCAGATATGTAGGATGGGGGGGGGGTTGGGAGTAAGTTTGTTGTAAGTTAGGAGGGGATAAGGGAGTGAAATTTTCACCAGACCTGTCCACTAACAGGTTTTCTATCTCTGTGGGGTCAGTTTGTGTAATACCATTGGCCACTAGTTCTGCACATGTTTGGATCCTACCCTTTAGGTTACGTACATAGTTGTAAAAGGCCTGATGGTTATCTTTGGCTGTACTTGCTACGTTTCTCTCAAAGGAGCCTTTGGAGAATTTGACAGGTTGTCTTATTTGCCTGTTGAGGCTGAGGAGGGTACTTTTCTATTGTTGGGACCTTGCCTTTGTTTTCTTGTTCAGCAACCTTTGGGATTTACTGTAAAGTTTGTTGATGCTGGATGTCCACCATGGCAGCTTGTTTTTACTTGGGGCTCTGGCTTTGATTCTTTCTGGTACGACTCAGTTTATACACTTATGCAAGTAGTTGTACAGAGCTTTAGTGTAAGCTTTGGCATAGTTACTACATCCAGCTTGGGATGGGGATTGGAATGCATTTATACCTTCACCTAGGATGGTATAGTTTGCCTTGGTGAATTTATTTAGTCTGATTTCACCCTTTGTGAGTTCTGGTGTTAGTGTCAGCTTGAAGGTGACTGATTTGTGGTCAGTTTTAACTAATGAGGGTCTGATAGTTGTGACAGTGCATCTGTTTGACATGTTGGTAAGGGACAGATCCAGAATGTTTGTTCCCCTTGTTGGGGTATGGACACTTTGTTTCAGGGCATTTGAATTAACAAAGTCAAGGAACTTTTGCGCTAGCGAGTTAGGGCTAAAGTAGGTTTGATGGTAGGATAATTGAAATCCCCCATAATCAATGTGCTCAGTAAAATTTGGATTGTCTCCAGTTTTGTTAAGTAAGCTTTGTGGGTGTCGTGAGCCATGGAGGGGGATCTATAACTGGCTATGACTTGAAGGGGGGTCTTACCCACTGTAATCTGAACCTGGAATAACTCCATGGAGTTGTCCAGTCTAACTAGATGGGAGGTGAATTTATTTCTAATATAGATTGAAACACTGCCTCCTTTGGTTTTCACATGTTCATTTTGCGGTCTAAAGGTGTTGAAGGCATTGTTTCACTAACTTATTGACTGCATTGCTGGTGACACTTTGCTGAAATTAGCCCATTTTTCTGCTAACTGTTGAGTTATTAATTTATATAACATTGCATTATTGCACCTTGTTGGTATTGTACTGTTTTTCTCTTTTGCTTTGCTGACTGTAATGGTATTAACTTTAAATAATATTGCACTATTGCCTTTGTGCTGTTGCTTGCCATTGACAATATCTGCAGTGTTGCCTGTTACTGATACTAGGTATATAAAAACAAATTAATTTATTGTTTCAGTAACTAAATGTACTTTTTGATCATTGGTGTTGCTGTATTTCTGCTTGTTAATGAATAATATATGTTACAGCATTTAAAGTTACTGTTCTACAGTACTGCACCAGACAGCACATGGTTACCTATGTGATATACATTTCTTACCTGGCTCACTGGTATATTGATTGTGTACTAAAATACTTTGCTTTTCAGTTACTGCACTTGAAATTACTCATTTAAATTATCTGTAGCTAGTACAGTTACCACACATGGATCAACTGAGTTACACTATCTGTTACTCATTATTTTCACAAGGTAGATAGAAACCACATTAATCTACTGAGTAAAGCATTTTGAACTAAATATGCCACTTTTAATGATATTCTTATTTCTGTTAGTTTCACGTTTCTTGTTTGTACTTTTGATTACTACATTATTATTTTATCCTTTAGCCATACCCCAGATTCTCACCTCTTTCTAGTCAATTCCATTATCCCCCTCTGCTGTATACCAAGACTAAGTTGTTAAGCTGTCCTTTTGAGGAGTTTGAATTCATGTTGGCAGTAATGATCTGTAACATCTTATGTTTATTTAACTGAAAAACTCTGAAATGCATTTCTGAGAGTCCAGAGTTTGGGATTTGTAAATAGTTACCTTGATTTGATTTGAGTAAAATAATGCCAGTCTACATGCTCTTTTAGAATTTCTATCTTTTCTGAGCAAATTTTAATCTGGTGACGGAGGTTATTGGTACAAATTGTTCATTCTATATTCTTAGATTAAGCCTGATTTCTATAATATTTAAAATGCTTGGTTTACAATGTTTGATCCTGCTGTGAAAGTAAACAGTTTTATTGTATATACTTTTCGTTTTCATGTGATAGAGTTATAGACCTTGGTTAGAAATGTACTCGTCATTTATGTTGTAATTCTTTGCATCAAGCAATTGAGCACTGGATTAACATTGATGTCTCTGCCAAGGAGAAATATTACTGGTACTGGAATGTGATTTTGTAGATGAAGTTACCTTAATTTTTATATGCAGTTCAATTCCTTTTATTGGTTGTCAAAAATGTAACAGCTTTTGAAAATGAAGGAAAATTTGGATGATCATAGTTACTGGTTTCTGCACATAAACATGGGATTTGTTTGTTTATGTGTCTTGTAATGAAAAGTGGTATTAGGTTGAAAAGATATAAAGAATGTGGAAGAACCTGGGTAACAGATGCTAGAATATACAAGTTAAGAATTAGCTAACAGATTCTGACAGATCAGGAAACTATAGGTATCCTTGCTTTTTCAGCCATATCTTTAATACTGATTTTTAACCTCTTCAGAAGTCTTCCAGATTTACCATTAATACTAATCTCTTTACCCTTGGTCAGCTGTTGGTCTGAACCAGGAGATGCTCCTGCAAAGAAGAGCTACTTATCTGGACCTCTTGCATCTTGACTGCATCAAAATATTGACTTAAAATAATGGATGTAGATGTCAACACAAGACTGTTGTGCATTTTGGTAAACAAAACATTTTCAAATCAAGTGCTGCTTAGAGAAGTCTTTCACACATATAAATCACATATAAATCTGGTTTAGATAGTTGTTGTAGAAAACTGCTAATGTGTGCTTTGCAGATACACTCACCATCACCACTCCTCTTTATTCCATATACTAAATACGATGATTTATTTTCCCATTTTTATTTTCAAAATAACCTTTGGTGGTGGCCTCAGACAGTAGTATTCAGACATATAACTGACATATTTTCCCAGTAAGAAGTATTTGCCATTTGTGGCATTTTTGTTTCATATTCTCTCCTTTTCACCAGAAAAATAGATGTTATTGCTAGAAAATCCACCCGCAAACATGAGACCAACATCATCAAAAATTCTTGTGTTTTTGATATCTAATGCACCATATACAGCTTAAAAATGACTTCTGTAGACTCTGGAAAGAGTTATGGTGCATCTCTACTTCTTCTCAAAGCTGTCTTTAATGGTGTTTGCAGCTAGCAGTGTGTGTAAATATGCATGGCTGCTTCTTCACAGTACCAATAGCATATGATACAGGAGACATTATAAAAAATAAATTGCTCACTTCTATATTCCACCTTAACCATACTATGCCTAATATGTGAAGCAAATATTTTATAACACATATTATTCAGTAAGCCGAGCAACATGGTTTTAGAAAAGATCATAACACAATAACAGCCTTCTGTGACTTTATGTAAGACATTCAGTTCTTAAATTACTTAAGCACTCTCTGTCTCTTAACTTTCCTTCAAATTTCCAACTTGCCCCCCCCCCTCCCCTGGAATATCTAAAAAGTTCAAAATTAGGTTCTAACAATATTTAGTTGCATATCACAAAGAACAAGAAGTCTTAGCTGCCTCTCTGCTAGCCTCCTGGTATTTTTATGTTCTATTAAGTTCTATACTGGAGTCCACTTTCTTAACTCCTGCCTTCACTTTCTATTTATCTCCCATACCAAATGTTCTGGTGCTGTGGTAGCGTTGTCACCTCACAGTAAGACGCTGTATGTTTCGATTCTCAGCTAGAGCGTCTTCTGGGTGGTGACATGCATGAATGGGCGTACCTTCATTGAAAGTTGTGCATCAGGTCTGGTAACTCGGCACGTAAAAATCAACTACCAATCATTAGCGGACTGGAGTTCCGCTGTGACGACCCCTAACCGGGAAAAGCCGAAAGTCACAACAACAACCAAATGTTCTTTATCCTGTATGAGAGTATGCAGTGATTAATAAGCAATGCAATTATCTTTTCCTTCTCATAAGCAACCTAAAAGTTACATTCTCACTTATGGAAAGCAAGATAAATTGACACTGAATAGTTTTCTCTTCAAAAAGAATTAAACTTAGGCATTCATTGGGATTAAAGTAATGCCTAAATCATGGCTAGTAATATCATTAATATACATTTGAAGATTGTTTGTTTGTGTCTTTCGGCTTTTCCCGGTTAGGGGTCGCCACAGCGGAACTGCGGTCCCTTAATGATTGGCAGTTGATTTTTACGTACTGGCTTGCCAGGCCTGACACACAATCTTCAACGAAGGTACGCCCATTCATGCATGTTTTCATGCAGAAGACGCTCTAGCTGAGAATCGAACTGGACAGCATTTTACTGTGAGGTGATAACGCTACCGCAGCACCACCACCGCAGGATACATTTGAAGATTGTACTTTTGACAAATAATAATATTTAATATTTGACAGTGACCTGTTCTTCCCTAATTTGATTAATCTCATATCATATGTCAGGTACAAAAGATGCGTCTATTTCAACACTATGTTTTTAGTAATTTGTTAAACAGATGAAACTTTGGGTTTTGGTACAGATTATTATTATTATTGTCATCTCACCAAGACACACTCATTGGACATACTTGGGCTCAGTCAATGAAAGCTTCTATGCTTTTTGGACTGTCCAGTAGTCTGGCATTCATGATCTAGATGGAGTAAAGCATTTATAACACATTATGGAGAATGTTTGTGTCTTTCGGCTTTTCCTGGTTAGGGGTTGCCACAGCGGAACTCTGGTCCGCTAATGATTGGTAGTTGAGTTTTACGTGCCGAGTTACCAGCCCTGATGCACAACCTTCAATGAAGGTACACCCATTCACGCATGTCTCCACGCAGAAGACGCTCTAACTAAGAATCGAACTGGACAGCATTTTACTGTGAGGCGACAACGCTACTGCAGCACTACCACCACAGATGTACATTATGTGCCTTCTCTAAAATAGGCCCATCTCTTTGGAACAACTACAACCTGAATTTAAGTCTCAAGGTTTTCTGACAGCTTTCAAAAGAACATTATTAGAGTGATGCTAAGTGTAAATGCTTAGGGATAATGGCTAAGAGTTAATCATTAAAGCATAGCAGAAACTTAATATATACTTTGAACTATATCCTTGCTTTACTGAGACTTAAAATGCTTCCCACTGCATACATTTTGCTTATTTATTGCATGTACACTCATTTTTTATATAAATTTACATAGGTATTTACATAATCCTAGTTCAAACCATTCTAGAACTGTTTGTAAAACATAATTCTTCAATGCTTTTGCTTAATATGTATAATCTCTCAAACATTTCCTTATTTGCATGAACTAGACATTTATTGGTAATGTCATCATACCCATTGTTAACATCATCATACCCATGTTTGTACAGTTTATCTATTGTACATTTCATTATACCTATGTACCCAGGTCATGGATGAAAAAGGTCTTCAGATAAGTCCTGTTAGCCGATTATCAGATAGTAAAATAAATATCTGACTGGTTTCAAGTGTTGCCTTGCTAGCCAGGAGTTCCTTTTTTCTCTTCCTCTCTCAATCCACTTCTACTCAGACTTAAAATTATACCAATTCTCTGTGCTGTTACTTTTGAAGAGGGTGGTATCATTGTCAGCTTGAAGTTCGTGGTCTTTTGATTCTAAACTGGGGTTCCCCTTTGTGGACATATTAGATTCATCTGGACTTTATCAGAAAAAAAATGACAGGTTCCTGGATTATCTACAAGTTTACTTAGAATTCTACTATGTGCTTTTGTCTTCTACAATTTAATATCCAGTATTTTTGTTTTATTTTCATATTCTGTACTATCAGTTCTACTACTGTTTGTAGTTATATAAACTAGTTTTAACTGCTCTCAGAACCAAAGACAAACGCCAACAATGAAAACGGATGAAGCGAGATGGAGGCAAAACGCCAATAAGGAGAGTAGTAATGGCAATTTACATACGATAACACTGCATCCAATATTCCAATACTGTAAAAGTTCTTCTCAAAAAGCACACCGCCAGCATAAAAACAACTCCTTTATTTGACCAAACGTAGTATTTACCTAGGTTTCGTTCGCTCCAACGAACTTCATCAGAATACAAAGCACAGTTTGTGAATCTTACTTAAATACAAAAACCTTCCCTAATTAATAACTTAATTGATTTCAACTTGCTTGTAAACAACATATTTAATTGATTAATTGTATTTTAAAGAAACACATTAAAAACTGCTCCAAACGTCATTTGCCCAAGGACTGTATTGTTAATAAAATGAATTGTAATGACAAATGAAAGGTGACATGATAAATGAATTAAATGTATATATATGTAGTGCAATGTATACTACTATTGCAACTAAATTATTAATTCATAAATATCCTAAATGATTACAGTATAAAAAATAATAAATAATGTACATATAACTACTTGAATAAATGTAAATACTAATATAAAAATAAATATAAATGTAAAAATGTGTTCATAACACATAATTATAATAATAATTCTTTCCAATATGATTTAATGTAATTTAATATAAATTTCATTGTTCTATCATTTGTACAAAACTTATTTCATTTAAAAGACAACATCATAATTATACATTATATTGACAATTGTTAATTCAATACATGTATATGTTCTATGCATATGTTTCTATGTCCCTTTTAGTCTATTTATTTTTAATATAGGTATTATGGTATGATATTCATTTAAGCCAGGTGAATTGTACGAATCCAAAAGAATCTGCCATTTCAATTCTTTCATATCCAAATCATATTGTGTAACCTTACCCTGCTGGTCATATATTACTTGGTTAATAACACAAAATTTAAATTTATGATCTACATTACTAATAATATGCCTGGCCAAGGCATTTGTTGTTTTTAAATGTTGAATATCTAATAAATGTTCTTTAATATGATCCCTAAAATGCCTGCTAGTTTTTCCTACATAAAAAGCCCTGCAATTTTGACATAAAGCAAGATAAACAACATTTGATGTATAACAGTTAAAGTGTCCATTAAAGTTAATTCTACAACCATTTACAACCATTTTTGTACCAGTACAGTGAATATGACTACATACGGAACACCTGCCACATTTGAAATTCCCTTTAATTCTGGTATTACATCTATCTAAGATATCATTATTGTATTCAAATAAGTTCTTAAATGACGGACTTTTTCTATATACAAATTTAATCTGTCCCTGAAATAGTTGACCCCAAGCATTGTCCCTTACCAACATATTCCAATTCCTTTTGATAATGGACTCAATGATTTCAAAAGTATCATTAAAAGTTGTTATATATACCGGGGTATCATTATGCGTAATTTCGTCCCTAGATCTATTTGTAGTACATACTTGCTTTGAAAATCCGCTTTTTAATATTGCTTTGTATGTACCATTGTTCCTTTTTTCTTTAACCTCTTTATATATATTTTGACAAAGTTGTTCAGGGTAGCCCCTATTAGAAAATAAATGTATCATATATTGTAATTCATCTATGAAATCCTGTTCCTCACTAACCATTCTGGCTGCCCTGACCATCTGCCCTTTAACAATGGCTTTCTTCTGATGGTCAGGGTGCCAACTATTGAAATGTAAGTATGAGTTTGAAAATGTTGACTTTCTATAAATATTTGTTTTCAAGCTGTTAACTTCCTTATTGTAAGTGATTTTTACATCTAAATAGTTGATGTCATTTTGACTAACCTGATATGTAAACTTCAAAAACCTAACTGTCATATTAATATATTCAAGGAACAAATTTAAGGCACTCTTGTCATGATCCCAGATGATAAAAATATCATCCAGGTATCTGGTGTACATTTTAATATGTTGGTAATACTCAGTTTTAAATATGTAATTATTTTCCCAGTAACTCATGATTAAATTAGCATACATTGGGGCACAAGGTGCCCCCATTGCAACTCCATTAATTTGCTGGTAATAACTACCTTCATAGTACAAGAAATTATTATGTAATACTATTTCCATCAAATTAATAAACGTGTTAATTCTTTCTTGCTCATACAAATGTGTTTCATATATTTGTTCTTCAAGCCGTATGAGTCCAATGTCATGTGGTATGGTTGTAAAAAGGTTGCAAACATCCACTGTAACGAAATGATATTCACCTTGCATTTTAAATTCTTTTAATCTACTCAAAAAATCCCATGAATCCTTTGTAATATAAGGGAATCTTGACATACTCTCTTTAAAATAATAATCTAAAAATGACTAATGTGGCATGTTTTGCTTCTCTTTCCATCCACAATTGGTCGAAACTGTAAATTATTCAACCCTTTATGTACCTTAGGTATGCCAAAGATTCCACTTATTACAGGATTATCATTATATAAATATTCATGTTCTATCTCCGATAGTTCTCCTTGATATAACATGTCATCCAATTGCAAATCTATTTTCTTAAAGGCAATATTAATTTCGTTCTTACTCACTTCCATATATGCCTCACTCAATAACATGTTAGTCATGTAAGAAATATAATCTCTGTTGTCAGTGATGACCATTCCGTTGCCCTTATCGGGCCTCATAATTCTAATGTGCCTATTGTTACATATTTCTTTGAGTATAATTTGCTCCTCTTTAGTCATATTGGAATGTATATTATTCTTATACACTTTATGGAACATTCTCATATCATTTTCACTTATCTTCTCAAAAATGGCAATGTTGTCATTCATGGGCGGGTTAAATGTGCTAGGTTTGCTAAACCTTTTATGTTGCTTATTGTGGCCATCCATATCATTCTGAAAAAATACTTTTAAATTTAATTTCCGGGTAAATAATTTTAAATCCAATACAGATTCCACTAAGTTACCTTTCTTACATGGGACATAGCTAAAACCTTTTGAAAAGAGGTTTACTTGTTTTTCATTGATTAATAATGTGGAATAATTGAATACTTTAAAATCACCCTTATCATTAGTCACAATAATGGGATTGCTTAAAAAAACATTATCAGTTGTATTAAATACATTATCTATTCTAATATTGTCTTCTATTTTATCATGTACATCCAAGTCCATGCTTGGTTCAAAATAACATTCTGGATTACAGTCAATAAAAACGTTAACATCACTATAACTTTCCATAACAATTTCTGTTTGTTCACATGCAATTCTATCTATATTTTGGTCATTATTCTCACTTCCTAACAGGGTTGTTGCATCCCCTTTACTGTCATTAACCATACTATCTACATAATTATATTCATATATACTATAATCCATGAGCATGTCATTATTAGTGCTTTCTGCCTCTTTCGGCTCTTGATGTAATAAAATTTGACAATTCGTTCTACATAAATCAGGCATAGTGACATTATATGTAACTAATTCACTCGATAATTGTAAATTAATATTATTAGCACTGTGTTCAAAATTAAACACGGTACATGGTGAATAACTCAATGTATTGTGAGAATTGAAGTTAACATGAAAATTGTCCAGGGCCAGTGTACTAACAGTTGCATCAGTATTATCCATGCTGTATGAGTCAGGTAACCCCTGAATGTCCTGATGAGTAATTCCATGAATTGATGTATCTAACGCTGGCCCCGAGTTGATGTTCATTTGCGCTTCCACCCTTGTTTGTGGTTTCCTAAAAAAGTCTATTTGGGTCGGGCTCCTTTTCTATTATATTCCTGGATGTTGGTGCGGTCACCCTGATTTTTTAATCTATCAGATCATCTCACGCCTTCTTCCATGGGATTCTCATACGCACTACGAACTTCCGTCTCTTCATCGCATTCGTATGGCGGATTGACGTCATCTGCAGCATCCGTTGTTTGTACTGGTTTCCTGTTACCATGGTTATCTTCACAGTGAAGTGAGGATTTTGGGTACGCCTGACCCTGATTATATCTTTGAATATCTCGTTGAATTTTGGAATTTTTCTTTTGATAAAGGATGTCACAACTGTGTGTGACATCCGCAATGATGTGAGTGTAATTGTTATAATGCTGATCAAACAAGAGGTCTTTGGAAATAATGTTGTTAAGTTCTTCAAGTTGGTTAAGCAGTTCATCAGCTTTAATATTATTAAATTTTACCATGATCTCCATAAGCTTAATGCCACAGTTATCGAAAAATGCATGTAATTCATGTAACATATTTTCTTGCTGATCGCAACCGTTGGGGTATCTCCAAAGGCGTAATCCTTTGGGAACAATACCCAGCTCAATGTTACGGCTCAAGTAGCTGTTTTCTAATTGAGTTCTTTTAAGCTTAAATAACTTTGTTTCGAACATTTTGAGCATGTCCTTCATGGATTTAGACAGTGGGTTGGTATTAAAACGTTGCGGTGATCGTGCACTATGAAAACTATAACAGTTAGTTTTCCAAACTTCATTGTCCTGCGCTTTGTGCATATTGACATTACTGTCATTATTAATATTATCTAAATTACCTTGGACTGTGGCAGTTGGTGGTGTGGTGTGTGTTAAGGGTAAGCCCAAGCTGTCCCCTGTATTGCTGACACCAACCGAATCTTTTGTTAAAATTTGTTGAATGAGAACCGAGTGTTCTCTTAATGTTTCTTGTATTTGCTGTAACAAGCTCCCGACATCAGCCGGCCCATTCTCACTTCCCATACTGAACTCAGAACCAAAGACAAACGCCAACAATGAAAACGGTTGAAGCGAGATGGAGGCAAAACGCCAATAAGGAGAGTAGTAACAGCAATCTACATACGATAACACTGCATCCAATATTCCAATACTGTAAAAGTTCTTCTCAAAAAGCACACCGCCAGCATAAAAACAACTCCTTTATTTGCTCTTATATCAAAGGAGATGCAGATGGCTATTCATTTCTAAGATATTGGATTAATATGTTTTCCTTCATTTCTGAGTGCAGTTTATTTGCACTATATTAGTGAACATAATTATGACTGCAGTGCCATGTTAATTATTTGAAAGTACTGCACTATTTAATTATTTTAATTCTTTCATTAATATCTTGTTCAGTCTTGCAATAGTACTTATGCAATAAAATAAATCTGAACTTCATCTTCAACTTTAGATACAATCAGGGTCACAAGAGTGTGTGTGTGTGTGTGTGTGTGTGTGTGTGTGTGTGTGTGTGTGTGTGTGTGTGTGTGTGTATGTGTGTGTATGTATATATATATATATATATATATATATATATATATATATATATATATATATGTACATTTACAGAGAGAGAGAGATTTTATATATATTGAGAGAGAAGCGAATCACTCAGCATTTTTGGAGAGATAGGAAGAAATCACTGGGTAAATCTTGAGACATACTATGGTGTTACTTGTATATCTTGTAACCAAATTTATTTTACTAATTTCATTTACCTGGGATAGGCTGACTGAGACTCGTAAAAGACCCCTTTTCAGTAGTGGTTCAGGGAGAAAAGACATAGAGGAGCTCTCTGAGCATGTAGCCCAGGCCGATATGACCCTGACCTTGAGTAGGATCTTACCCTCACCAAGAATGATGCCACAATGTGAAGACAAGATGATCAATTTCAACATTTGGCTTAAGTATTGGTGTCATTCAAAGGGGATCCAATGCCTGTCTGTCTGGGATGACATGCCCAACAAGCCACGATGCTTCACTAGGGACAGCTTGCACCTGTCACCCCTGGGCTTTTGGATATTGGCAAAGGCTCTTGCCACCCCCATAGTGCCTTTTTTAGGCAAGGCTCAAAAGACAAACCTACCTCCATAGGTATCACAAGGGATAAGAAATTAAGAGTAATGCTACTCAATGCTAGAAGTCTAAACCTCAAGATGCATGCACTCAAAACTCTCCTTAGCATGGAGAACATCAATATCTGTGCAGTAACAGAAACCTGGTTCAAGGCTCCCGAGAGCACCGCAGCACTACCAGGTTATACCTCATACCATGTTTTTGGGCCCCAAAACTTGGACCGAACCACAAAAGGAGGGGTGAGTATCAATATTCATCAAAGATACCCACACCTGCAGGTTGGTGGCACAGCACGAAGCATCAGAGACTATCCATGTGCAACTAACAGTGGGTAAAACTGCCTTCCAGTTTATAGCCTGCTACAGACCACCCTCCCAAACCCAGGAACCCCACTTGGCCTTCCTGAGAACACTGGAAAATATGAAGGTCTCTCCAAACACCATTATATTGGGCGACTTCAACTACCCTAACATAGACTGGGAGCATTACACTAGCCCGAAGGTTCCTAGAATTTATAAACTCAAATGCTATGGAACAACTTGTTGCCACTCCCACAAGAGGGGAAAACATACTGGACCTGATCATCACCAACATAGGGACTCTATGCTCCAGACCAGAAGTGTATCCCTCACTGGTAAGATCAGACCATAAACTAATCTCACTAGATATTCACATCCTGACCCCAGCCCCTGCCCAGAAAACCACAGTGAAAAACTTCTCTAAAGCAAATTTTACACTCCTCAAAACCGAGGTGGAATCCTTCAAAGCCCCCAGGCCTGTGGAAAAAACGGCCCAGACCGCAGAATCCTTTACAAATGCATTCTATGAACACCTTCAGGAATGCATGGATCATGCAATCCCAAATAAAACCAAGACCCAATCCTCCAAAGTTAGGCATCCTGTCTGGTGGACCCCAGCCATAAACAAACTGTACAATAGAAGGAGGAAGCTACTACATGATAGAGCAAAATCCCAAAAAGGGAAGGCATGTCTGATCAGTATTAGCAAAAAACTACGGGCACTCATAAAATCGTCTAAGGCCAGCTTCGAGAGAAATATTGCACAGGACACTAAGGATAATCACAAGGCTTTCTTTAGTTATGTTAGGAACCTGGGTGGGAATTCCCAGATATGCTCAGAATTACTCCAAAATGACAAAAAATACATTGAACCCACAGACATTGCCAACATCCTAGCTGACAGGTTCAGCGCAAACTCCCTCCCCCCTTCCCCACCAAAAGGGCAAATATCTATCCTAGCAGAGTACTGCCCCCCTGACATCTCAGATGCTCAGGTAAGAGCCGCCCTCTCCAAAGCAAAAAACACAGCATCAATGGGACCAGACGGTGTCCTGGGCTGCATCCTACATGAACTCCAAGAAGAACTAAACCCAAACATAAAACTACTGTTCAATCTCAGCCTTACTACAGGATATGTACCCAAAGAGTGGCGTACAGCAACAGTGGTCCCTCTCCACAAAGGTGGTGCCTCAACGGATCCTGGAAACTATCGCCCCATAAGCCTGACTAGCTTGGTCTGCAAAGCTATGGAAAGGATCATCATGGACTTCATAAATAAAGATAAAGGGGACCTACAGACACTGGATCCTACCCAGTTCGGCTTTGTTAAGGGCAGATCCTGCCTCTTAAACCTGGTTGATTTCTTTGAAACAGTCACCAAGGCCATTGATGAGGGGAAGGTGGCCCACTCAGCCTACCTGGACCTTGCAAAACCCTTCGATACAATACCCCACTCGGGCATTATAGATAAGCTCACCAGCTTAAATATAAACCCCTATGTCACTAGATGGGTTGCAAACTGGCTCAAGGACAGAACCCACATGGTTAGAATTGCTGGAGCCATGTCAGACTCCAAACCAGTTACAAGTGGCATCCCATAAGGCTCAGTCCTGGGACCTCTCTTGTTCGGTATATATTTCTCGGAGGTACAGGCTAACACAGAAGGACTGTGGCTGACCAAGTTCGGAGATGACTGCAAACTGGGCACCATAATCGACTCTCCAGCCGACACAAGCATCCTACAAAAGGGCCTCATAGAAACAGACAACTGGTGCCAAAGCCATGGCCTCAAGTTAAACGGCAAAAAGTGTATAGTCATCCCCTTTGGCAAAAACAAAGTGCCCACAAATTACCACATAGGTGGTAAGCCATTAAGTACGGAAGAAGTAATTAGGGACCTGGGGACCCAAGTTGATAGCAATCTCTCATTTGACAGCCACGTGGCCAAAGTGGTTAGAAAAACATTTTATATAGCCCACCTAATCATGAAGGGATTCACATCTAGATCAGGGGAGGTCATCGTGCCTCTTTCACTCATCCCTCATCAGGCCCATAATTGAGTACAATGCCCCTTTTGGGATGTACCTTACCAGACACCTGCAGCAACTGGAAAGACCCCAAAAGTACCTCACCAAGAGGATCAAAGGGCTCAAACAAATGCCATATGCTGCCCGGTTAAAGAAACTCCAGCTCTATTCAGTGGCATACCGCCTGCTCAGAGGTGATCTGTGCCTGACGTATAAAGCCATGTCCAACCTGGAATTAATGGACATGCTGCACCTCAGAAAATCCAAATCCCATCGAGCTACGCGCTTGAGAGACTTGAACCTCAGCACTGAAATAAATAGGACATGCTGGAGAGACAGATTCATAACCCAGAGGCTCCCTTCACTCTGGAATAAAATCCCAGTCCAGGTTAGGCAGAGTCCCTCATTGACTCTCTTCAAGAGGAATCTTGATGAGTGGATGGGAGATCGTAGGTTTACTCTGGGTATCACTTCTGTGTCACTGTTAGACAGAGGCACAGTATACTAACCTCGAAAAAGGGCATAGCAAAATTCATTTAAAATGGGTGGTGAAAGCCAAACACACTCTGGCTAGGCTTATAAATGCCCTAGGGCAGATAGCCTAGTATGAACCTATGAACCTATGAACCTATGACAATTATCAGAGCAGCAAAATGAAGTTATACAAAATAATAAAACATGACAGTGAGACAGCAGAACAGTATACAGTCATTACAGCTTATTTCAGCAGAAATATCAGTTTAACAGAGTGGAAGGGGCTGTTACTTTAGTCAATATAACACAAGTTACACTGTGGAAAACATTCTGGCTTAGAGCAGAATTTACTTTGATATTTTGAAATATGCTTGTGTGGATTTAGAGGACAGTATAGTTGTACAGTATGACAGGTTATCATATGTTAATGGATAGGATCAGTTGATTTGAAGGCTAGTTAGAAGCAGTTTATTTTATGTTACTGTTGAGTACTAAAGAATCAAAAGTGTGCTGGTAATCAGTGTTCTAAAAAAGGAACTTTTATCAGTCATATAACTGATTTCTGTATTAGGGATTTTTGCATGCAAGAAATTATTTGTTTGTTAAATAGGTCTTATGTTTTTGTGTAAAATGCTTTAGTGCTGGCTTCATTTCTGACTTCTGTTTGCAAAAGTATTCCATAATTTAGCTAAGCAGGTTGAATACTCTGAGTCATCTGACTGATTCCATGACTTGGTTATGGCCAATACCTGTATTTGTTGAGATCTTAGTGGTCTAGAGGGATTATGTTTTTTGACAAGTTCTTGTATGCCATGGTATTTTGGGTTAATATACAACAGGAACATAGGAATATGCTAGGCAAGTGATAATGGGAACCATAGGATACCTAGATTTATACACCTTTAAGCAGATCCTTTTCAAACATTTAATAGTGCACACCTCCCAAATTAAACAGGGCTGTGCAAGATAACCCTGGTATAAATTTTTATCTACCTATTACATCAACAAGACTAGCCTTAAAGGTAGCTAAAACATCACTTTGTTTGACCTGTAGTGATTATGCATTGAGTTAGGAACCTTTCTCTCCAGCATGTCTTGTTCACTTGTTGGTATAGATTTAGGTCCTTAGTGAGAAGGTTTGTAGAGCCACTGGTTTTGCAAAGAAATAGAGTTGTCAAATAAAAATGTGTCTTTCATGGTTCAAAAAGTAAGACACAGGTTGCCACACAGAAACCTGTAGGCAAATGAGTGTAGGGAGAGTCATGCTAATGTATCAGGAGAGTTGAAAGATTACTAATAAACTTTAGTTGTGTAAAAGTTAGATAATTTTGCAGATCTAGAACATCTATTTTATGAAGAACAATACAGTGGTGTATTCTTTTAAGAAGATTTGTTGCAGATTTGGCTATTTTATTGTATGTTTACTCAAGGTTTTTTTTTTCACATTTGAGGGATTTGTAGGGTAATTACCACATCAGATGAGTACAACGTAGAAGGAAAGAGTACTGCCCTAGTTGTCACTTGCTCTGCAAGTTCCGTTAAGCAGGATTTTGCTCTATGTAACATTCAGATTTACTTGTTTGTTTAGGATATTGTATTTTTAATATGTAGATCAATTTTTTTGTTACTGGTCTATAATAACACCGAGTAGTTTTGTGTGTGATATCTACTCAGTGATGGTACTAGTTATACTAGAGATTTTGAAGAGTTTTAATGAATTTGTAATGGTATAGGTGTGAACAGCATGAGGTTTTTTTTGCATTTACCATTAGATGTGATCTATTTAAATATTTTTCAATACCATAAGGAGCTTATTGTGTTACATTTTGAAGTTGGTTAATTGTTTTACTAGATCAGATAACAGTGGAGTCATTTGCTTACTATACTAAGAATGAGTTTGATACAGTTTTGTACATGCTGTATATGAGTTAAATAGAAGTGGATCTAGAATGGATCCTTGTGGAACCACCTCTGTGATTGGCTTAAAAACAGAACATGTATGTTGCTACCTCACTGTTTGACATCTGTTGTGTTAGTAGTTACTAACCCATTGTACAGTGTTCATACTGAGATCAAAAGTGGTTAACTTTAGTAGTAATAGTCTTTTTTTTTCCTTTTTAATTAGTCTTCTTTTTTTCAAACCATGCTGAATGGGGACAAGTAGATTGTTTTGTGTTAAATGATCACATAGTTACTTACATATATACTTTCTTAAGATCTTTGACATAGAACACCAATGGGTGTGAATTTGCTATTTCTTCTGTGGCTCATGTTCTTTGAATAGGTGTGATAAAAGCGTGGTTTCAAATTATTAGTAGGCCTTGTTCTGTTATAAATCTGTTTGTGAGAATTGCAGTGGAGTACACTATTGCATTAGGTTGTATTTAGATGCTTTCCAGACAGATTGTCTGGTGTTAGAGTGGCTGACTTTATTTTAAATAATATTTTTTTATTAATTGAACAGATAGAGATTGTTGTGTAAAGGTACTGCAGTTGAGCTATTTACTGGTTTGTGATGTTGTGAGAGTGTTTGCTTTGTTTTGCTAGAAACATATTCTGTCTTCTTCTCTTTCAGCTGTTCCCATTAGGGGTCGCCACAGCGGATCATCTGTTTCCATTTTTTTCCTGTCCTCTGCATATTGCTCTGTCACACTAACCACCTGCATGTCCTCTCTCACCACATCCATAAACCTTATCTTAGGCCTTCATCTTTTCCTCTTACCTGGCAGCTCCATCCTTAGCATCCTTTTCCCAATATACCCAGCATCCCTCCTCAGCACATGTCCAATCCAACGCAATCTCACCTCTCTGACTTTGTCTCCAAACCGTCCAACCTGAGCTGACCCTCTAATACACTGATTCCTAATCCTGTCCATCCTTGTCACACCCAGTGCAAATCTTAACATCTTTAACTCTGCCACTTCCAGCTCTGACTCCTGCTTTTTTGACAATGCCACCGTCTCCAACCCATACAACGTAGCTGGTCTCACTACCCTCTTGTAAACCTTCACTTTCACTCTTGCTGGTACCCATCTGTCACAAATCACTCCTGACACTGTTCTCCACCCATTCCACCCTGCCTGTACTCTCTTCTTCACCTCTCTTCCACACTCACCATTACTCTGAACTGTTGATCCCAAGTACTTAAACTCATCCCCCTTCGCCATCTCTACTCCCTGCATCCTCACCATTCCTCTATCCTCTCTCTCATTCACACACACATATTCTGTCTTAGTCCTGCTGACCTTCATTCCTCTCCTCTCTAGAGCATATCTCCACCTCTCCAGGGTATCCTCAACCTGATCCCTACTCTCACTACAAATCACAATGCCATCTGTAAACATCATAGTCCATGGGGCCTCCTGTCTGATCTCATCTGTCAACCTGTCCATCACCATTGCCAATAAGAAAGGGGTCAGAGCTGATCCTTGATGTAATTCCACCTCCACCTTACACGCATCTGTCACTCCCACTCCAGACTTTACCACTGACACACTACCCTCGTACATATCTTGTACCACTCTTACATACTTCTCTGCCACTCCTGACTTCCTCATATAATACCACAACTCCTCTCTAGGCACCCTCTCATATGCTTTTTCCAAGTACACAAAGACACAATGCAACTCCTTCGGACCTTCTCTATATTTCTCCAGCAACACTCTCAGAGCAAACATTGCATCTGTAGTGCTCTTTCCTGGCATGATACCATACTGCTGATCACTAATCATCACCTCCCTTCTTAACCAAGCTTCCACTACTCTTTCCTATAACTTCAAGCTGTGACTGATCATTTTTATCCCTCTGTAGTTACTACAGCTCTGCGCATCACCCTTATTCTTAAACATAAGTACCAAAACACTTTTTCTCCACTCCTCAGGCATCCTCTGACTTTCCAAGATTTCATTAAACAATCTGGTTAAAACCTCCACTGCCATTTCTCCTAAGCACCTCCATGCTTCCAATGGCATGTCATCTGGACCAACAGCCTTTCCATTCTTCATCCTCTTCATAGCTGTCCGTACTTCCTCCTTGCTAATCTGTTTCACTTCCTGATTCACTATCCCCACATCATTCAACCTTCTCTCTTTCGCATTTTCTTCATTCATCAGCCCCTCAAAGTACTCTTTCCATCTACTCAACACACTCTCCCTGCTTGTGAGTACATTTCCCTCACTATCCTTTACCTGCTGCACATCTTTCCCAGCTCAGTCCCTCTGTCTAGCCAATCGGTACAGGTCTTTTTCTCCCTCTTTAGTGTCCAACCTTTCATACAGCTCTCCATATGCCTTATCCTTAGCCTTCGCCACCTCTCTCTTTGCCATGCTCCTCATCTCCTTATACTCCTGTCTACCTTCTTCATCTCTCTGACAATCCCACTTCTTCTTCACCAGTCTCTTCCTCTGTATACTCTCCTGTACTTCCTCATTCCACCACCAGGTCTCCTTGCCCTCCTTCCTCTGTCCAGATGTCACGCCAAGCACCTTTCTAGCTGTCTCCCTTACCATTTCTGCTGTAGTTACCCAACTATTCGGTAACTCTTCAATGCCCCCAGTGCCTGTTTTAATTCTTCCCTGAACTCCACCTCACAATCACCCTTTTTTCAAATTCCACCATTTGATCTTTGGCACTGCTCTCACATTCGTCCTCGTCTTCTTGATCACCAGCGTTATCCTACAGACCACCATTCTATGCTTTCCCCTGTCACCACTTTACAGTCTCCAATCTCCTTCAGACTGGCCCTTCTGCATAGGATATAATCCATTCTGTGTGCATCTTCCTCCACTCTTGTACGTTACCCTATGCTCCTCCCTCTTCTTAAAATATGTATTCACCACAGCCATGTCCATCCTTTTCGCAAAATCCACTACCATCTGACCTTCTGCATTCCTCTCCTTAACACCATACCTGCCCATCACTTCTTCATCCCCTCTGTTCCCTTCACCAACATGTCCATTGAAATCCATTCCAGTCACCAGTCTCTCACCCTTAGGTACACTCACCATCACTTCATCCAACTCACTCCAAAATCTTTCTTTCTCATCCATCGCACACCCAACTTGCACTAACAACATTCATCATTACACCTTCAATTTCCAGCTTCATAAACATCACTCTATCTGACACTCTTTTCACCTCCAAAACACTCTTGGCATACTGTTCCTTCAGGATAACCCCTACCCCATTTATTCTTCCATTCACACCATGATAGAACAATTTGAACCCGCTTCATACACACATGGCCTTACTCCCCTTCCATCTGGTCTCTTGCACACACAATATATTAACCTTCCTTCGCTCCATCATATCAGCTAGCTCTCTCCTTATACCAGTCATACTGCCAACATTCAAAGTTCCTACCCTCACTACTAAACTCCTAACCTTCCTCCTTTCTTTCTGCTTTCGGGCATGCTTTCTCTCTCTTCTTCTCCTTTGGCCAACAGTAGCCCAATTTCCACCAGCACCCTGTTGGCTAACAGTACTGGTGGCGGTTGTTATTAACCAGGGCCTCGACCGATCTGGTATGGAAATCTGTATTGTTGTCCGCATATGTTATTTGGCAGAGGTTTTACACCAGATGCCCTTCCTGACATAACCCTCCCCATTTATCCGGGCTTCATTTTAAGGATGTTGTACTGCTAGAAGCTGCTAGATGTATTGAATTTTTTTCCAAGCTTTGCCTCTTAAAGCCATATTTTGTTCTGTTACATACAAATATAATAAATTAAAATTCTTATAATCAGCGTTTCCCTCGTTTATGACTCTGCTGCACAAAGGAACCACTCTGTTGTCCTGAGTTTTGCTTCAACAGAAGTTGCTATTTCATTTCTGTTGTACCTCATTTTTGTTTATGACATCTTCATCTGTGCAGTTTAAACTCATAGATTAGAATCCTACCACACCTTCCTCTTTCATGAGAACATTTCCTGGGGTTTGAAAATTATTTATCCATATGCATCACTCACATGAATAATTACTTCCCTAACTCAGAGATATAGCTCTGTCATCTGATGCCCCCATCAAAAAGGTCTTCAGCTCTTCATAAGAAAAAGCACCATTATATAATTATGTAACTACATGATAACACTTTCATTTTTTGCTGACATCTAACACACACACACACACACACACACACACACACACACACACACACACACACGCACACACATATCACTGATGCAATCATGATCTGTACTGTGTAAAGTTGCCAGTTATCTTTTTTTTTTTTTTAGATGAAATGAACATAAGTTTAATATTTTATATATATATATATATATATATATATATATATATATATATATATATATATATATACACACACACACACACACACACACACACACACACACACACACACACACACACACACACACACACACACACACACACACACACACACACACACACACACACACACACACACACACACACAAAGCTAAGGGAGCGATCAGCACTGTGCAAAAGTTTCCAAATGATCCTTGATTTAAGTCTGTAAGCCATATTGGAAATCATACTGCTTGCAGACTTGCAATACATTAACAGAATGGCAAGCTGACAGACATGTACCCTTACAAAGCCCAATCAATAGTATAGTTTGTCCTTGGAAGCAACAACTGTTATTTAAGCAGCAATGATTGCAATCACAGTTTCCTAAATGATTGCATAGACTTCTTGCAGGGCCTGATCATTTATTTATTTAAATTTGTTTACCAGGGTAGAACACTGATCAAATAATGGTCAGTTACATGCTCAGCCAGGGTTACATCATAATGTAAGAAAACGATGTACACTATACAAATAACAATGGTTTACATTTATGAATAAGCTTAAAAAAATCTGATATGCAATATATACATAAAAAATTTAACAAACCAAATATATGTACAGTTATGTAAGTGGAAGAAAAAAGGAGAATATAGCTAAAGGTGGAGGAATAAATGTGGTGAAGATATGGGCAGTAGTAGCTAGGTTAAGAAAGCTAATAGACAGCAGAAAGATGAAAGATGGGACTACATTAGGAGTAGTAGGTTTAGAGCAGTAATGGTATGGGAAGCAGAATCGCAATTTAGTATGAATGAGTTCATCAGGTGGCTCAGGTATGTGGGAGGTAAAGGCAGAACACATTTAGAGATACTGGTTTATGTGACATGGCCTTTAGATGGACATATGCTTTCAGACTGTTTTAGTATGTAGTGCTTGAACCGTGGAAGCACTCTTTGTATCTTCTTATTTCAGAATCCCATCCTGTGTTAGTACTTTCCTCCACTTTCCTCCACATTTTCTTACTTTGAGCATGGTTGGCCTCTTTAAATATGAGTATCAACAACTCTTGTTTAAAAGCATTACTTGTGACAAGTGTGTCATTGTGTTATAGTTATCCACAGCACTGCATTGCATCTGTTTTTATCTCTAATGGTTATGTCATGTCTTCCTCCCATCACCATGAATGCACATAAACCCATTAAATTCTATTACTCACACTTTCTCTCTCCTGTTTCACCTTTCTTGTGTTTTTATTCTACTTAGTCAGGATCCTTCTTACACACATTTTGGACCACCCAACAAAGACAATTCTACCAATGAAAATACGTGTTACGAAGGAAACCAGGAATGAACAGCAGTTAGACTGATTCTAACTCCCCCAGATCTCCTCCCGTCTATCTTATTGGGTCTCAAAGAGTGGAACTATCTGTTCTCTTCAACTGAATTATTTCTGAAGATCTAAATTTAAGGGAAACTGCAAAATAACCAAAGGGAGCTTCTATTTTCTTGTTTGCTGTCTCACAGATATAAGTAAAGAGAGTGGCAACCTACCAGGTGTGAGTGAAAACTGGAGACTGACCAACAGAGAGTCAGGTTGGCAAGAAAGACAAAAATAGTTACTTCTAAAAGACGTTCTAACCTGTTTTTTGTTTAGTTAAGGGTCTGCTAGCTAAAGAGGAAGAAGGTCATTGACTGGAAGCTTGACTGATTGTACTCTCTATGTCACCAGTCTGGACTGAAGTTCATTTCTTCTGTGACAAGGCAGAGAATGCAAGAGGGAGTTAATGGAATATGCTGAATATATTAGTTGTTTGAAGATCTGCTTCTTCTTCTGTGAGTAAAGATAATGTACTGTACTGCAAATTTCCTGTAAAGGAAAAATACTGACGTGTTTACCAGTTATTCTGTTTGAGACAAGATTCATTAATTACATCCTTAGGAGGAAAAATCAGATCCAGTAGTTCAGTTGCTGGTGTACTACTATTTGAGAATATCTGGACAAAATAAGGCTAACATATGATGTGATATACGTTTCCTGTCACTGATCGTATGTTATTGGTTGTAACTCATCACATGATTGGATTTTATGGTTTAACTATCTTTTAATGGGATGTATTGACAGATTCTGATTAATTTCTTTATAAGAAAGTGCTTAATCAATGTTCATGCAATAAACTTATCTAAAAGGCTGCACATAGTACAGCATGCAATTTTATTGTTTGGTTCTTGGTTACACTCTGGTGGACTCGCATGAGATTTTTTGGATTACAATTTTTATTTTCAAGAACATTTAAGGCTGTGTATGGACTTGTCCAAGGACAAGCAACAGCTCAGTTTAAACCTGTCAAATCCTGGATGGAAATTCATATTTAAACTTTTAAACTGTCTGTATATTCACTGCCATTTGCTGTGAACTTCTAGATCTTGTTCTGCACTGCACAGCCAACCCCGATTCTGCTCTGTCCCCGTTTAGGTCAATAAATAGCTGTTTTCATATCACTGTGACATAAGTATTCCTGCTTCTTACCCCAGACCTTTCCCCTTATTTACAGTCTGCATCAGAAACTGAACTTTGGATTCTGCCCCCTGCCGCCATTTGGATTGCTACCTTAGTAATTTCTAGGAACCTTACATTTTAACTATATTTTTTAGACTGACCATCAGTTAAATGCAGACTGTATCACTTTGTTGGCTCCCATCATATTACAGCTTCTGGTTCTTTCCCCCTTTTTTTCCCTGCTTTAATCTTCCATTGGTTGCAGGGTTCAGATGGATAGCCAGGTGCTCAGAGTTTTCATACTGTGTGGCAGTGAGTTTCACTGTGGGACTTTGGAATACACTTCATGCAGTAGATTCATTTACTGATGATAGGTTAGAAGTCTGTTATGGATGGGCATTCACTAGAGGGTCTGCCAGTTACTACCAAGCGACTGTCTCTGAATAATGATGGCTTACATAACATGCATATACTGCCTGGTCAGAAAGTCATCACAATAAATGGTGGGAGGGTTGGCATAATGATTAAGGTCTTTACCTCACAGATACAAAGTAGTAGTTTTATTCCAACCTCTGGTTGTTGTCTAGATTTGTAATAGTCTGCAAACAGCCTAGTATTTACCCATGAACCTAGAACATATAAGGTCATTCTTCATGTCTGTCCAAATGGCAGAGAAAGACCTTCCTTACTTTGTTCTTAACTGTTTTGAAATTAGTCAGAACTGATTAAGTTAAGCTGAATCGTGGTTCAGGCCTGAGTGTGATCAGAGTGTCCCAACCTATCCTCTTTGGCCAAGTAGGTGTTTTAAGTACTCCACATACTTTAAATGCAACAAGGGCATGTCAGAGGACTAAATGAGGAATGGCTGTGATGCCTTATAAATACAAAAGCTGAACATTTTTTTTTATATGATCTAGGGAAGGCTTATTTGCCGAAAGCGCTTATCGGAAGACTGAGAACTGCTTATTTTATGTTATATTCTTTTTATTAAAGTTTTGATTTTACTATTAAGTTTTACTGCCGTGGTGGACATCAGGAGTTTTTAGTAGTGTTTGCCTTTTCTCCTCCTCATTGGTGTCCTTCACAGTGTAAGAAAGTTTCTTACCTTTTTTACCTACTTTAAATGATTTGATAATCTTTCAGACTAGTCTTAATAGCCTCAGTAATAAATGGGATGCTGGTTTGACATGTTAAACCCGATGTTTTAAAGATGTCTGAAAGATAAGGCATGTCATTACTCCAGTACTGCCCATAATTAAACCACCTTCTCTGCCAACAGGACATGACTTAGAACAGAGGGGGGATGTTATTGCTGATCAAAATGTGCTACTAGTTGACACTCGTCTATAAGAATTCTTCTATTAATGGAGGTTCCATAACTGGTTGTTAGTCCAGCTAGTTTTGGATGGTGGAGAGCAAAGAAAGTTATTCATTGATGCTGTTTATATTCCTCCATGTGGGTTGGTTAAAGTCTTTGAGGATCTTTTAAGCCTACAAGAAAAAGGTGGTGAATCATTTCATTTTTAGTCTTACTGGCTGGGCCCCTGTAAAACACAACTCAAGATATTAATGAACCACCTTGACCTAGAGCAAAAAATTGGGAAACATACAAGACCAAACACAGCCTCTTATAATCGCTCCCATTGGTATGCAATTATTACAAACATTCCAGATGAATGTCTAGGATTTATAGTGCAGCCTGATTTACTCAGTGACCAACCACTGATCAGTCTTCTCTTTTTGTCCTTATGTCAGTGGCAGACCTAGCTTCACCTTAAAGAAGGATTATCTGTTTCAAGAGGTAGATGATGTCATTTAGGAACTTATTGCTTGCTAAGATGAGACCTTATTTGCCTTAGACCTACTCATTAATATTGTTATAAATATTTAGGATATCATTTCTCTGGTTAGAACAAGCGAGTTAAGGGGAGACAAAAGTTCTTGGCATTCTAAATGTCTTATGGAGCAGCTGAAGGAAAGCGATAGGAACTGGAAGATATGGAAGACCATATAGGACCCACCTCTTTATAGACTGTTCCGAATAATGAAGGTGGAATATATGCTCTCCACCAGTGGTGCAAAAACTACTTTCCATTGAAATAAGGAGATTATTCTTGATGATAACCATGAACAATTTTGGATCTTTATCAAAGAACTGGTTGGAATTGACCAAATAAGGTTTTCTAGCACCACCAGTTCTACTTCAGGTTCTTTGAATAGCCAAACTTTAACTCAGCAAATATGTTCTTATGCTGTAAAAGCTAGAAGGTTTGATATTCACCCCATAATTTATTTAGGCAAAAACCTGTCCAGTAATGTTTCCAAAAGGAAAATGAGTGTGACTGATTGAATGACTGGCTGACTGATTAATTGAGTGACTTATTTATATTTGTTAACCACGGCATTTTCAGCTGCAAGGCTTCATTTTCAGTGGAGTCTAAGGAAGGCATCTCCATGATAAGAATACAACAACGATGTAATAATATAATGACCTAAAATGAGTGAATAATAACTAAGAATAAGATGAATAATACCAAGGTAGTCTAGGGCAGGCTGTGGAACCAGCTTTGTGGCATCAACATTTTACTTCAAAGCAGTTACTGAATAAAGAATGGCTAGATTTATTGAGGGGTTAAGAAACAGGAATGGTCTGTCAGCTAGTGATATGCATCCTATATGTCTTAAAATGTCCTCCTCTTGGATTAACAGATCTCTGGCCCAGATAATCAACTTCCCCTTCTCTACAGGAATAGTTCCTCCTGTTTAAATATGGTACCATTTATTTTTTGTCCAGGGTTCCTAACCATCTGTATATGACCACAAAGTCATCTCTGAAAATAGACCATCCTTCAAAATTCAGGAAGAAATAGTTTATGAGCAGATCCTTGATCATGTGACAAAACATATTCCATTTTCAGGGGCATAACATGGATTTGCAAAGGAGATTTTAATTCTCACTGTCAATATACATAATTGTTAATGCCAGTTTTGCCAATACGGAAAGTTGAAAGGGGTAGTCACAGCTGCTTTCTTTGAGGATTAAAAAAAGGGCCTTTAAGGCAGTCTACTATTCTTTTTTGCTAACTAGGCTCATGCAAATGGATGATAATTCCTTGCCAATCATGCTTTCAGAGCTGTAAGTTGGGAAACTAATTCTGAAATGGATTTCTTTAGCACAGGGGTCCATTTTAGAGCCCATATTATATTCTTATTCATAAATCATTAATTAATACAGTTTCATGGTCTTCTTTTTATTTTATTCACTAACAGTTTTATTCTTCTCAGAAGTGCTGTAGTTCAGGACTCAATACAGGCTGATTTTCACAAATTCCATGTCTAGGTAAATTAAAATAATCCACTCTTAATAAAGGCAAAACTGCAGTAATGGTTTCTAGGGCAAGTAAGTCAGAGGCTCACAAAGATTTAATGATGAAAATGAACTTTTTTAAATGAACTTCATATTTACCTACACTAACATACTGCAGCTCCTGCATAACGATGTCTACAGGATTGCAATTGGCCAACAAAACAAAAACGTTTTCTCCCAGCAATTAATCAGGGTAGGTTACACATATAAAAAGCATTTGTTAAGCTTTCTCTTACAGTGCTGTGTAATTAAGTAAGTCACCATTTTGGTCAGCCATAGGGCTCTTTTCTACTTGAGTGTTTGCCTCCTTCCCCTGTAACTAAAGTACACTGACTCTTACATTTGTCTCTCTCACCCTAATTTTTACAGGTATACCTTGTATCTTTCTGGCGTTCTAGCACTCAGACATAGATTCCTGTTGAAAATTTTACTTACTTGTCTGACATTTGAACACGTAACCCTTGTAAAAATCCTCAAAATTGTATACTGTTTGTCTGTCTTTCCTGCTAAACATAAGTAAAATTAAAGTGCTGAGTGCAAGTAACATTAAAGTGCTGAGTGCAGATTTTAGGCCCTTACATTCAACTTACCTCTGATGTGGTGTCTTGAGTCAGTCAAGGTATTCCCCTAACCACTCCTACTGCCTTTTCTTTTCCCCCACCCCTCTCTTTCCTCATACAGGTTAAAGTGTAACAACTTAGTACAGGCATCATTTTCAAATCTAGGTGCTTAGGATTTCCCTCTCTCTTCCCCTCTTGGCTGACCTGGTATGATTTTTTTACTGTTTTTTGTATGTAACTGAATGACCTAATGCTAAATTCTGATTCTGCACAGACTGTTCTATTTTTGTTGCAGAAGCTTTATAAGTAGTTACTGACTTCACTGAATATCTGTGGTAATATTTGTGTTTAAACTGAACCTGTACCTAGAGAAAGTGTATAATGAGAGCTACTACTTGCTGCATATATTTTTTATGTTTAAATTGCACACACACATTGAAGAAGGGCTTTTATGACCTGAATAACTTGTGCTAGCTTTACCTGAATTGCTTTTACTGACAATTTTCCAGTTGTACAATTGTGAACTATTTATTTAGTTTTACTGGTATATCGTTAAAATCTGGCAAGTGTTTGTTATTTACTGCATTGCTCTCTTGCTAAGGTTTCTTAGCTATAAATCCTAATCCATTCTGAAGTGTGCTACTTTATTCCCCCCAAAACCTTTCTGAATGTACTATTATAGCAATAACCCACGCCTGGGTGTGGGTAATGCTAAATTTACCCACGGTTGGCGTGGTTTGGTCGAGGCAAAGCCGAGGACCAAACAAAGCCAACCGGGTAAATTTAGCATTACCACACCCAGAATGGTTATTGCTATTATATGACATTATTTAAGAAAAGAAACTATTACTTTTCTTAAATAATGGCATATATAATGCCTGTTTACTGCCCTTCCGCAGATGTCTGGCATCGCGGCAGTTCTGATGCACTGCGCCCTGCGCGGTACATCACAACTGTGGGCAAAAGCAGCGGAGAAAGCAAGATCTCCGTTGCTTTTTATGTCTCGCTATGTTAAATGAGTTTAACATGGCGAGACAGTTAAAATAAGCAACGGACATCTCCGTTGCTTATTTTAAACTGTCTCGCTATGTTAAACTCATTTAACATAGCGAGACTAAAGCAACGGAGATCTTGCGATCTCATGCTTTTTAAAACACTGTCTCGCTATGTTAAATGGGTTTAACATGGCGAGACAGCTTTAAAATAAGCAGCGGACATCTCCGTTGCTTATTTTAAACTGTCTCGCTATGTTAAACCCATTTACATAGCAGACATGTTTAAAATGAGTTATACTAATGGAAAAGTCCAGGCGACGGACCTTTTCCATTAGTATAACTTCGATTACAACACGCTGGCCAATCAGCGTGCACGTTTTGGGGGGGGTCATGGTATAATATAAAATAACTGCCTGTTGCTGCCTTAATGCTTACCCTAGAATCTCTGCTTTTCTCTTTTCCTAGTTGAACTTCACATTTACCTACACTAACATACTACAGTTCCTGCATAACGGTGTCTACAGGATTGCAATTGGCCACCACAACAAAAACTGTTTCTCCCAACAATTAATCAGAGTAGGTTACACATATAAAAAGCATTTGTTAAGCTTTCGCTTACAGTGCTGTGTAATTAAGCAAGCCACCATTTTGATCAGCCGTAGGGCTCATTTCTACTTAAGTGTTTGCCTCCTTCCTCTGTAACTAAAGTACACTGACTCTTACATTTGTCTCTCTCACCCTAATTTTTTACAGGTATACATTGTACCTTTCTGGCTTTCTAACATTCAGACATAGATTCCTGTTGACAGTTTTACTTACTTGTCTGACATTTGAACAAGTAACCCTTGTAAAAATCGTCAAAAATTGTGTACTGTTGGTCTGTCTTCCCTGCTAAACATAAGTAAAATTAAAGTGCTGAGTGCAGATTTTAGGCGCTTACATTCAACTTACTTCTGGTGTGATGTCTTGAGTCAATCAAAGTATTCCTCTAACCACTCCTACTGCCTTCACTCCCCCCCTCTTTCCTCATACAGGTTAAACTGCTACAACCTAGTACAGGCATCACTTTCAAATCTAGGTGCTTAGGATTTCCCTCTCTCTTCCCCCCTTAGCTGACCTGGTGTGACTCAGTGTAAGTTTCTTCATTGTATGGATTTTTTTTACTGCTTTTTGTGTGTAACTGAATGACCTGATGCTCCCACCTAAAGCTCTGAAATTTATACTCTAAACTCATAACCTACAGCTAGAAAATACCCTGCAAGAGTATAAAACACAGTCTAAAACATGGTGTATAACTTAGTGTAATATGTAGTTTAAAAATACAGTTTAAAAAACACAGCCATTAAGTTAACACTAAATACATACCATACAGCTCCAGGAAGCCTAAGAAAACACTTGTAGTCAGTGTTAGCCCCACTCCGCTTGCCCTCACTCTGCTTGGGCTCGCTCTGTGCCCCTCCCTGCCCCCAATTCTCACCCGTCCTCAGTAACAATACATTTATTGTTACTCACCCACACCCCCTGTTATAACATCCTATCAGCTTTTACCTAACATACTTTCTCCACCCACTCTATTACCTCTAAATTTACCATCAGATCTTCTACTGTTGTGCCATACAAACAACAGATCTAACTACTATACTCCTCCTCTCATAATGCTATACTCCTCTTTACTGCCCATTCTGCTGGCCACTTATTTACTCACCTTGTATGAAAAACAGTTTCTCATTGGTTATCAGTACCCAAAAGGCCATACTATCACCCCAGATGTAAAGCATCCCACCTTCAGCCATGCTAATAATAATGGGTCCAACACAACATCTTGTTCACTCTTTCAGCAAACCAACCCCTGGCACATTAGCCCTAGATCTAGACAATACGACAAACTTATAAACAAACTCCTAAAGCTTATCACTAAGCACAGACCTAGCCTAATACTCGGTGGTGATATTCACCCCAACCCTGGTCCATCCACTGATATATATATATATATATATATATATATATATATATATATACACCCCCTGTTCTTGTAACCTAAGCTGCAAAACTATAATCAATACACCAACTAACTCTCTCCTGGCCTGTCATCTCAATATTAGAAGCATTAATAGCAAGGTACATGAACTGCATGCACTCCTGGCTGTCCACTCCCCTGAGATTCTCTGTTTATCTGATACCTGGTTAAAACCTAACACTACCAACAATGAAGTGTTACCACCTGGGTATAACATACACAGGTTGGATCGTGTTTCCAGGAAGGGGGGTGGGGTAGCTATTCTCTACAAATCTGAGTTGAATGTGACCATAGATGTTACTCAACCACCTCAGATTAATAACTCTGAAATTCTTGCCACTAGATTGCAACTCAACAAAAGTAAATGCATCAACATCATCTGCATCTATATTCCCCCAGGTAACAATATAGCCACACTTGAAGATACCCTCCACTGGTTTTCATGTCATTACCCCCAAGAAACCCTACTACTCGGAGATTTTAACATAGACTGGGGCACCTGTTCCTCAGAATCCCCATCTACCCATATAAACCTGCATGCATTTACACAAATGATAACCACCCCTACCAGGCTAGGTAAACCCAACCAAAAAGAAAGCATACTCGACTGGGTACTTGTAAATAGTAACTCCCAACTGTATAATGCTGGTACCCTCCCTGATAACCTAAGCGACCACCTTCTCACTTATATAGTTAAGCAAAAAGCCATTAAACCCCAACAACCCTAACTCAGAAAAGTCAGAAACAAAAAAGACTGTGACCCTGCCAAATTCCAACAGGAACTTAACTCCTGTAACTGGTCTATTCTAAAACACCTTCCCTTAGAGGAGGCAGTTGCATATTTTAACAACAAAGTTCTTGAAATCCTTGATTTGCATGCACCTGCCCGTTCAAAGAGAACAAAAGCAAACACTGCACCATGGCTTTCTAAAGAGTCTAGACTAAAAATTACCAGTAGAAACAAATTTTGGGCTCTATGGCGCTCTAATAAAGACCCCCAAGATCATGTTAAATACAGGCAAGTTAGGAATGAAACTAACAAATCCATTTTACAAGACAAAAAAACAATACTATTGTAATTTACAAATAGCAAACCAGAACAATCCTCAGAAGTTCTGGGCAGGTGTGAATAATCTACTTCATCCTGGAAAAACTTCTACCCCTATCCCTGTTGCTACCATTGATAAACCCCCCGAGGATGTTTCAGATAGTTTTAACCATTTCTTTAATGAGACAATTCAAGCCCTAGCTAGCCAATTACCTTCTAGCACCCCTGGCCCTGATAGTACCATCTCTATGAACCTACTCTTGTTCAGCTTCCAACCAGTGTCCACTTCACTTACCCGTACCTTGATCAAAAAATTAAAACCCACCACACTCTCTGCTGATCAACTCCCCACCGAGTACCTTCAAAAATCAGCTGATGCTATTGCCTACTCAGTATCAATACTAATTAATTGTACCATAGCAGAGGCTAAAATTCCCACCATTTGGCAAACATCCTACGTAATCCCACTACATAAAGGAGGTTCCTCCACTGAATTCTCCAATTATAGACCAATAGCTATACTTTCTCCACTTGCAAAGATTATGGAAAAATGTATACTCAAACAAGTCATGCACCACCTAATCCAGAATCACCTTGTGGCAGATACCTAACACGGCTTCTGTCCACACCACAGCACTACTTCAGCCCTACTAGCTTTTACCAATAATATAAACAATAACCGTAACAATAATCACATATCCTCAGCCCTCTTCTTGGATCTTTCCAAGGCATTTGACATGTTTGACCACCAACTTCTGATTCACAACATGCAATCTTTCTCTCTAGATTCTAAAGCCCTTCAGTGGTTTAAATCCTACCTCAGTGGGACACAGCAGGCTGTTCTTTGGCAGAACAAGGTCTCTTGGAGTACCACAAGGCTCCATTCTTGGGCCCCTACTGTTTTCCATCTTTATTAATGACTTGTATACTATCATCCCAAATGTCAGCTGTATCCAATATACTTATGACTCCACACTAATTTGCTAAGCTACATCTCCTGCAGATTTATGGTATGCTACCCAGTCCACCTTTAATACTTTAGAAAACTGGCTCTCTGAACATCGATTGATACTAAATCCTAAGAAAACTAAAATGCTGTTATTCTCACCAACACAAAAGTCTGCTGCTTTTACCTTTACCATAAATGCAAATGATGGCGCAATAATCTCCCCCGACCCCTCTACAAAACTATTAGGTATCATTATTGATGATAACCTAAAACACGACCTACATGTTAACCAATCGATCAAAACCATCAATAAAAAAATAGGGTCACTTTACAGAATAAAATCCTTCCTCACTCCTCCAACCAAAATTGCCATAGCTTGCTCTCTCCTACTTTCCAACACTTCTATATGCAAGCCCCACTACATTCTAACCTAAACAAGACTGTACTTAATAAACTCTCAACCTGTTATAATCACATTGCCAGGTTTGCCACTGGCCTGCTTTTAGGACACACCACTGCATCAATCTTAACCAGCTTGGGTGGCTTGAACTACCCAGTCTAATCCAATATAACCTACTGATTATGGCTAATAAAATCCTTTATAATCTGGATAATACTCCGGCACTTAAAAATCTTATCACCCCATAACAATCCACGACTGCTTCAATCCCCGAACAGACTACTAATTCAGACAATCAAAATTAATGCAGCCGGTGGGAGATTCCCTCTTTGCAAATTCTGCAGGCAGAGCCTGGAACTCACTTCCAGCTGATATTACTTTGCTCTCCTCCCTAGGCCAATTTAAAACTAGACTCAAATGACATCTGGCACTAAACTGGCTTTGCCACTGCAACAAGCCTGGATAACTCTCATCATGAATGTGAAAAATTTATTAATCAGATTACTGTTGAACTTACCCCTGACTGTCACCAGGGAGTAACTCTAACCTGTTGAACTTGTCTATTCATGTTTGCTTTTGTATTCTTTGTCTATACCATATTTGTAATATGTTTTCATTGTTTTTATTTTATCTGCTTACCTTGGAGCTTTTTTCCACGGGTCTCCACTGAAAATGGACATGAATCCAGTCGGACTATCCCGGTCAACAAATGTAAAATAAAAATAAAAATAAATAATAAATTTAAGGCCTGAATATATCAAATACCAATCAGGATCACCTACTGATGAGGTATTCAACTTTAAATATTTGAGTCTGTGGCTTGAAAAGAACCTATCATTTTACTATCACATGGAAGGGGCTGCAAGTTTCTGAGAAAACTAAAAGTTAGATACAAGTTTGGTAGTATTCTGAGAACTAAGGATAGACATAGTATTTGGATCAATATCCTGTTCCCATGACCTGAATATGCATTTCCACTAATAGCACTCAATTCCTCCCACAATAATCTTGTGTTACAATCTGACATTTTTTTACTTGGGGAAAGCCAGAAACACGAAAAAAACTTTCCCTGCATGGAGGCAGATGCATGGCTCCTAACGTGATAATTTCAAAAAAAGAAAAGCCAGCAACTGTGAGCTGTGAAACTTAGTTTAATAAACTATAATATAGAGAACCACATGAACAGACCGGTTTCAGCTATGGTGTTTACCTAGCCTTCATCAGTGTAAAGTTACATAATTATTCTGAGGTTACCAGGGCCGTAAGTACAATGTATTTTTTCTTTTACAGTCAGCTTTGGCTTTATTATAACATTATTGGCGGAACTTTTTGGTGAACTCTTTGGTGAATATATTACAGCTAAACTCTTCACCAACCAGTGTTATCATTCGGTTCTGGACATTATAGAACTTTATGTCGGGGACTTTAAATGTTTCAACTGTGGCGAAACTACACCATTTTACTAGGCCTGTCATTATAACATGGTGTTTGGTTTATGCTGGATTGGGCTCTAGTTTACAAATTTTTACATCGGGACCAAGTTCTGTGCTATTACGAACTGTGATCAGTTCATCATTTACTTTTTTACGATCTGCGACCCAGGTTATTATTGTTTGTGGACTTTTGTTTTTCACCACTGTATCAGCTTAATCTGTGGGAGCATACTGCAGCTGATCTTTTCATCAAGCAAACACTTCTGGATTTCCATTTGGACATTATATATTTTTACGGGCGGTACTGGTTACTTGAAATTGTGCATATACTGGATTATTTCACCAGGCAAAAACACCACCACGGGGCTTGGTGTATGTTTGATTGAGGTCCTGTATCAGACTTTTCAAATTCTGACCAATGGTTTTTGCTTTATGAACCGGGACTAATTTATAGTCCATTTATCATTCCTTACAACTAGGGGCTCATGCTTTCAAGTAATTTTTGTGTTTGACATATAACGTTTCTTAGTGTTTATTGAGTCGAATGATTGGTCACTATATACTAGGTTGGTAGATTTATATCAAGTCAAATTGTCTCATAATTATGCACACTGGAGGTCCTATAATCATCCAGGGCCATGCTTGAACTCTCAGATACAATTGTTTGAATATATGACCCAGGATATTATTTCAGTTTTTTGAATATCAGCTATAATTATTATTGTAGACATATATTCTAGGTTAATTATCATTACCTATTGAATTACATTATACTAATCCTTGGTCATTACAAATTAACTAGTGAAATGATAATAATGTACATAACAACATTTTTTCTTATTACTTCATGTGTTAACTTTTTATGTCATCTGTCAATCTTTATTTTTCATACCATAGTTGGATTAGATGCACACAATATATTTATATTTTATTATTTGATATAAGTCTATGAATATAACATTTGTTCTGGACTTATATATTGTCTAATGACCCCCCTTTTTTAATTCATAATAATAGGATTAGTATATTTCTTTCTACAGCTTTCCATATATATATTATAGGGTTTATATGCTGTCTAGTTATCCCACTTTTTGGGAATATGCAACAACAGGATCTGTATATTCCATTTTATAGAATCTTTGATACACTATTGATAAATCCATACATTTTGGATGCCATTACATTGACAAAACTTTAAAAAAATATTTTTTAGTCATGCTATAACTTATCTAGTGATTGGTATCTCAATTTGGTCTCAAATTGGGTATTGTTACGATTTCTTAACAGTGCTGCAGGGCAGGATTCAACTACATCTGTAGTATTATTATATTATTTTTGCCCATTTAGTATATGGACCTTTCTTGGTATTTTTTCACTGCTGTCCTTATTTCAAATTATACAATTAGACTTCATTGTTTTTAGTCTATTGAAGGACTCTGGTTTCTTATGTTATTGACTTTGAATCCATAATCACAGTTACCATTATTGTCCTATTTATCTCATATCTGGACGTGGCATACTTTACTATATTTTTGGGATTTATTGTACATCTTCGGGACATTTTTATTGAATGTCTCAATTACAACAGCTGTGTAATATTATTCACGATTACAGCTTCATTGGCCATTATAGTCCAGATTAAATATTTGGAACGTAGAAACCATCTATATATTTCTCAAGGACGTGGTGCTATGCTTATTATACAATTATAAACCAGTTTTTGTATAACCAACGTTTTCTCTTTTATTAACTCCAGTCACCATTTAGCTTAAGTTTTTTTTATTCAACCTTTTGTGGTTGTTTATATTTAAAATTAGTTCTCAAGATGGACGTAAATAGAATACTTGTTGGTCTTTCTTCTGACAAAGAAGATCTAGGTATCTTTGGAATTGGACAACAATCTAACAATACCAATCTTATTAATATAGATCATCCTGAACAGCAGTGTGAAAACCTGTTTCAAAATCTAAATAAAAATATGAAAATATTAAGATCTAATGTTTGGCATTTAAAATTATTTAAAGCATACATGGCTAAAGGTTTAACTCCCAGAGGACTCAGAGTGAAAATTCAGCCACTAGTAACTGAGCCTGATGAACAACTAACCAGTGAATGGTCCCTTATACAACAAAATTGTTCCATGAAATTCGTGGAAACATTAGCTAACTACTATGAACATACTATTGAGAAAGAGACACTCATGGTTAGCAAATTATGTGATGATTGTAACAAATACAAAGACCAATTATTTTTTTCTACTTTTTTGTCCAAATTAAGCTCAGACTTACTCAGTTTTGAACACCAACTTAAAGAAAGGAAGCTTAAAAAATTCCAAAGGGACTTAACTGACTATGAGAAAGGCCAACCTTTTAGACAATCCAGACATGTGAGGTTTGAAGGCAGTTATCAGAAAACTAATATTACCCCTAAATGTAAACGTCCAAGGTCTATTCTTAAAAAACGTAGTACTTTAACTGATTCATCAGAAGGTGAGTCCTCATCTGGCACTGATCTAGACACACAACACACCACAGACTCCCCTACCCCCAAACGCAACAATAGTGGGGCCTCTTTAGGTCCTACAGGAGGGGAGGCAGGAAACATTGGAAAAGTCAGAAGCTTGAAGAATCTTATGGAATTGTTGACTAACAAATAAATGTACACACTAACACTAATGTTTTAAATATTTCTGACACAGTATTATCTGACTCACAAACTGCTCTGCTTAATAAAGATCTTTCTTTTATTCCCGTTTTTTTTGTGACTGAAGACATCTTTGCACAAGATGTTACAGCATTTTGCAGATTGCTTAATCTTAAATTGCATTTTCAGGATAAAAACAGCATGATCAGTTGACTGATAATTTCAGATACCACAAATCCACCTTTGTTCCACCTATGCATCCTAGCGTAAGCCTGTTTCAACATAGTGTTCTCAAAAATTTATATTTCACTTCAAATATGACCTATGTTGAATAATATCTCTCAGAATGATTTTTTTAGTTTACAGGAACTCATTGACAATAAAGAATTGGTTATCATATCTGCTGACAAAGGTGGTGCTGTGGTGGTCATGAACTGGATTGATTATGATGCTGAGGCCCACAAACAGCTGGATGATGCTAAATATTATACCAAAATGCCTTTAGATCCGACATTCATGTTTAAAAAATAAATAAACACATTTCTAAATTCAGCATTGGAGAATAGCATCATTTTATTAAATGCCTTAAACCATCTGACCATTACTGATCCAGTAAGTCAATACATTTATTTTTTGCCCAAAATTCACAAAGATCCTTTGCATCCACCAGGTAGACCAATTGTGGCTGGAAATGGCTCTCTTACTGAACCTCTTTCTGAGTTCTTAACCAAACATCTTAAACCTTTGCTAAAATGGGTAAGATCCCGTATCCAAGACACCACAGAATTTTTGGGAATCATAAATGATATGCAAATCGAAGACGACTGGTGGTTATGTACCTTGGATGTTAGTGCATTATATACTAACATACCACATTGGGCAGGGTTAGATGCTATTGAATACTGGTTATATAAATCACAACTGTACAAACCCGGATTTAATACTTTCCTTATATGCCTTACTAAACATGTTCTCACTAAGAATGTGTTTTACTATGGGAAACAATGTTACCTCCAAATACAAGGTACTGCTATGGGTGCATCTTTTGCCCCAATATATGCAGACTTATATATGGTATATATTGAGGAACAAATTATCTATAATGATGCACACAATCTCTATTTGACTGAGATTGATATTTGGCATAGGTATTTGGATGACTGCTGGATGGTGTGGAAGTCTGATATTGAATACTTCCAGGAATTTGTTCAATATCTTAATGACAAAAAATGGGGTCTACATTTTACCATGAATTTTGACCAACACAAGATTACTTACCTAGATGTACTGATAACTAGGAATACAGATAATACCCTCAGTACACAAGTATTAAGGAAACATCCAGAATATAACACCTTACTCCACGCATCCAGCTTTCATCCAAGACATATAGCCAAAAATATCCCCAAGTCACAATTCATCAGAGTGAGACGTATTTGTTCAGAGGATAACATTTTTAAGGCTTTTCATCATGATATGATCAACAGATTTAGGGAAAGGGGTTACAACATGGGCCATGTTATTACTGCCAGCAATCATGCATCACAATTAAACAGGGATGACCTTCTCAAATATCAAAATAAAACCCAAACAAACATCAACACCTTAAGATTCACCACCACGTATGGCAGAAACACCAACAAACTAATTGATGCCATTAACAGACATTGGAACATTCTTTTAGCAGATACTGCTTTGTCTCAACATTTATCTGAAACATGTCTATTTTCATTTAGAAAAGGTAAAAATTTGGGAGCCCACTTTAATCATTATAAACACCATTCAGAATCCAAAAATTTGCATATGATTAAACTTCTATATTAGGGGATAAACTTGTGGGCTGCATGCCCTGTGGCCATGGCACCAATTGTAAATTTGTACTAAAAACAAAATACTTTTCTAGTAACAATACCAGTAATATATATGACATTCAGTTTTTTGCAAATTGCAATACAGACTGGGTTATATACATGTTCTCTTGCAGTTGTTATGCATTTTATATTGGTCAAACATCTAGACCTTTCAAGTTGCGTATTTCTGAACATCTCAGTGATGTCAAGTGCAAACGGCCCAACAATGCTTTATATAAACATACCCTTAAACATAACACAGCCAGTTTTCATTTTACAGTCATTGATAAAATAATTGGAGACAGAACCAATAAATCAGGATGGCACACCAAACTGAATGCAAAAGAGAAAGAATGGATTGTTAAATTGGGTGCTTTATTTCAGCCTGGTCTTAATGAATATTTATGAGTATATGTATGCATATTTATGAGCTCACCAATGAAATTTTGTTAAGGATTATGTCTTACTATATAAGAACCTCAGAATAATTATGTAACTTTACACTGATGAAGGCTAGGTAAACACCATAGCCGAAACCGGTCTGTTCATGTGGTTCTCTATATTATAGTTTATTAAACTAAGTTTCACAGCTCACAGTTGCTGGCTTTTCTTTTTTTGAAAGCCAGAAACACCACTGAGTTTCCTTTCAGAAAGCCTAGCTGATGTTGAGTACAACCACACCTAAAGTATTGCCTGCCATTCGTCAGTAAGCCGGTCATTGCATGCCAGCATTACTGTTAAGATTTGTGGAGGAAGAACTCCTGACAATGAAAATATCTCCCCTCAACTTGGTCACAAGTGAGAGAGCCTTTAGTAAATCAGCCCCAGCTACATGGAATAGCCTACTCCCACACACTCAAGAAATAAATTGGATGTAGACATATTTTAAACTGAAACATTATCTTTCAGATACCTACAAATGTAGGTGCTTTAGACATAATGGCTGGTTCCCCTTAGACATGTTCATCTCCCTGTGAAGTACTAAGATGAGTAGCGACTCCCTGACTGATGACATAGTTTGTGAGCATTCCGTCTATACCTTTCAATCTCTTTGTGAAAGTATTCTGGACAAAGCCAAAAACACTGATAGCCAAAAAATCAGGAGCAGATTTTAAATATTGCTCTTAGAAACTTAACAGATCACTAGAATAACATGTTTTGCAATAGCTTGCATTTTCTGAAGGGTATAAGTCTGAAAGTCAAATGTCTACCATTATTTAGTGATTACAGTGCTCAGTGAATTGCCAGAAAACTATAAATATGTATGCGGAACAGACCAAAACTATGGGGAAAAATATGAACAATCTGCAAAATTCTGGACAGTTGACAAATATGATTCAGCCACATTCAAGAATTTGCAATTGTATCTTATAGTATTACATTCTCTGAATTTCAAAATAATGTGCCCCTTTTATTATTAGTGATCTGTGCTGCTAGTTACCATCATCTACAGTTTTAATGTTTTTTTTCACATATAGTTGCTATCTGCTGTACTCACAGTCAATAGATTTACTACATTGTTCTTTATAATTGTAATGTTTTGTTTACCACCTTACCATCCATCATCCCTTTTGCAAATGTCTGTACTTAGCATTGGGACTGCTTACTGTTTATGTCAGGTTGCAGGTGAAATTACCATTTGACTAGTTCAGTGACCCACTTACCAAATAAATAAATGCATGTACAAACACACACACATATACACACACATACACACATACACACACACACACACACACACACACACACACACACACACACACACGCACACACGCACACACGCACACACACACACACACACACACACACACACATGCACACACATATAGATAGATATTGATAGATATGATTTTATCATGAATAGCCAAGATGTTAAATGTTTGAAATGCAAAACATCAAACAAACTATGCTGATAATTTATAACACAAGTAATCAAAATCTAGTACATCGAAAAAGGAAAAATGTCTTTTTGCAATGTATTAACCAAAGCTCTTTCAAAATTCAGCTCACATTTGTCTGAGTTATGGTAGTGTTATGGAAAGGGTTTTTAAAGGTAAGGCACATAGTTAGGGTTAGGTAGAAGATTAGGGTACCATTCATTACTAAAGTGGAAGTGGTAGTCGACTTGTGGCAGTTGCCTGAAAAATGGAAAGAGACCTCCCATACATGTAGCGCACCCACAGGTGTAGCTGAAGTAAATATGGGTTCCTTCCTACCTGACTCTGGTGACACCCCTGTAGGCACAACACACACAGGTGGCAAGTATGGCAGATTTTATTCTAGGTGACACATCTAGTTTAAAAGGCAATAGCACAACCACAAACAAATTATTTCAACAGTCCACCAGTTAGCAATACGGCAAGGTGAGATATGCATGCAATGAAACATATATTTACCCTCTTCCCCAGAATTCAACAGAAAAAGGTCTTGACATTCAAACATGCACAAAGAAGGCAATATCAATGAGCAGTAGAGCTTTATAATGCAATAATACAAACATGGGAAAAAATGCAATGTCATTAGGCAATAAAAGAGTCATGATACAACAATACAGATATGAGAAAATGCAATGTCATTGAGCAGCAAAATTCTTGAAGGCAGCATTCCTAACATGGGCAAAGTGCAATGTCATTGAACAATGAAGATTTATAATGCAACAATACAAATATAAGAAAATGCAATGTCATTGAGCAGTACTAACACCCTCAACCCCCTTGATAAATTCTAAACAGACCAACTATGGAATATTCTATTATACCCTGTTCACTGGCCAGTGTGACTACTTACAGTCTTGCTGCCGGCATGATGGGGCCCAATATGGATCCCAGTTATTTGTAATCCACAAAGCATTTGGGGGGCATCCACAATCTTATAAAAATGTAAAATGATGGCCAGAGCCTCTCACCACTCCGTTGAGAATATCCTAGTGACCAGGCACCGTGGTTCCTCTGATGAGAAAAGTAGAAAAATCACCTGCCAGAACTCTGGTAATCATCTATGGCTTCTCTGTACTAGGCCCAAAGGAACTCCTTTTCTTGTGGAATCATATGCAGGTGTGGAACTACTGGTTTCAGACTTCTCTCCTGATTCCACAAAACACCATCACCCAGGATTTCAGCAAAAGACAGACACAATCTGCTACTCCACTGGGAGCTACACTCTCCCCCCACTTGAAAATCTTGGATCCCCCCAAGTCAAAGGTAGATTAGCAGCAAAATATTTACATTCACTAATGCACCATCAACTGAACAATATTTTTGCATTCAAAAGGTACATTCCACCAAGGGTTGTTTGTCTTTCGGCTTTTCGCGGTTAGGGGTCGCCACAGCAGAACTCCGGTCAGCTAATGATTGGCAGTAGATTTTTATGGTGCCAAGTTGCCAGCTCGACGCCCAACCTTCAACAAAGGCACACCCATTCACGCATGTCTTTCGGAATGCCACTCGACCGTGGGGAGGACATGCAGACTCCACACAGAAGGCACTCCCCGCACTCCAGCCGAGAATCGAACGGGAGAACCTCTTGCTGTGAGGCAACAACGCTACTGCTGCACCACCACGGATCTTACATTCCACCAAGGGTAATCAGCCATATGCGTAACTTGGGAAGGGGTGTCACCACTAGAGTGGGAGGCATAGAGATTATGGGCGCAAACTCTCCGATGAGCTGTGGTCGCAGGTTCCTGTGTACTATGTCCCACACTGTTATATGTAAGTCTCTGTGGGGGCCGAATCAATCTCTGCAGTTTTAGTTCGGAAGAGGCAGCTAAGGAATTTTTCTCAGAAGGTTTGTCACTCACAGCACATTCAATGTCCAGTTCTTCAGTAGGCATATTGTCTACTTCTAAGTTCTCCTCTGGTATAACTTCATTTTCATTTTCCATAATGGTATGACTGTCCTCAGCACTATTTTCTGAAGTTTGCATAGCAGGGTCTCCATCAGTATCAGGTTCTGTAAGAGGCACAGAAACATTACTTAGTCTATTGTTAGGTCTGGGCTACTCAAAATGACAAGGAATGAATTCTGGTGCATTTACATTGAGATTACAGCCGACTGGGTCTTGAACAGTCTCATAAAAAAGCCCACTGAAACCCCAGTCATCATCACTGTCCTCCTCCCCTTCAGCAGGAGGAAGCATAGGCTCTTGATAGTTCCTCTCCGCCTTAGCCTTCTGGATTGCCTTGAGTTAGGCTTCCGCTGAGCCATTCTGGGTTCCAGATTCATGAGTCTCACTGATATTGCCAAAGGCATTAAGTTGTTGCAATGCCAGGTTTTAATGGGTCCTTCTTTCCCCTCAGGGCAAACTTGGTAGACAGGGATATTAGGTAGCTGAGAACAAATTATGTAAATCTCAGATCCCCAGAGGTCAGCTAGTTTATGCTTTCCTTGTAATCCCAAATTTCTCAAAAGAACACTGTCCCCTGGCTGCAAATCATGCATCTTTACTTTTTTGTCATAGTGAGCCTTGTTTCACTGATGTCTTTGTCCTGTTGATTTTTCAGCAAGCTCATAAGCCTGTCTGAAGTTCTTTTTGAGTCTCTCCACATAACTGCCATGAGATTGCATTAGTGTATCATCAGCTGTGACTCCAAAGGTGATGTCAACAGGAAGACGAGCTTCTCTTCCAAACATTAGGAAGTAAGGTGAGAATCCTGTAGCATAATTTTTAGTACTGTTGTAAGCATGCACCACTGTGGCTACATGTCTACTCCATTGACACTTCTTCTTAGCAGATAGTGTCCCTAACATGTCTGGTAAAGTTCTATTGAAATGCTCAGGCTGAGGATCCTCTTGAGGATGATAAGGAGTAGTGCAGTTTTTTTGGACTCCCAACAGAGTGAGTAGTTCATGGGCAAGCTTGCTCTCAAAATCACATCCTTGATTAGAGTATATCCTTTTTGGCAGGCCACATTGTACAAAGAACTTCTCAACTAGTAGTTACACCACTGTAATAGCTTTCTGATCACGAGTGGGAAATGCTTGAGCGTATCTGGTATAGTGGTCTGTCACCACCAGCACATTACTGATTTCACCTTCATCCGGTTCAATGCACAGAAAATCTATACAGACCAGTTCCATGGGTCCACTACTTTCCATTTGATCCAATGAGACAGCTGTGGTTGGCAGAGTCTTTCTCTGAATGCAACAAATACATGTACAACAATAATCCTCAACATCTTGCTTCATGCATGGCCAGTAAAACTGTCTCGTACCAGACCCATAGTTTTGTCATAACCGAGATGACCATGTTCATCATGCAATGACCAAAGTACTACTTCTCTATACTTCTGGGGAAGCAACAATTGCCATTTTCACTGCAGAGTGCACTTGGAGATCTCCTATACACTAGTCCATTCTGTGTCTGGAGTCTGTCCCATTCTTTGGCCAAAAGTCTTGCCAGAGAATGAATATCCATGCGAAGCATATTAACTTGTTTCTTGTCTAAAGCAGATACCACCAGCTGACCTAAGGGGTCTTCTCTTTGATATCCTGAGGTCACTCTTATTCAAAGCTGGTAGCAATGAAGCCTGTAAAGTGACCAGATTACAGTAAGCTTGGGTATGCTTGCTGCAGACAGACCCAACTTCTGGGCCCAAAATTCAGTGTGTTGATAGCAGGTTGCAATAATCTGATACATAGCTCTCACCCCTGGCACTGGAATTTCCACCCATTCATCGTTGGGGTGTAAATCCCCTTGAGTTCTTCTGGACAGACCATCAGCATCTCCATTTTCGTGTCCTGGGCGATATTTCAAACTGAAATTATAGTTGCATAGAGCTGCCATTCATCTGTGGCCAGTAGCATTTAGTTTTGCAGTTGTCTGGATGTATGTCAGAGGATTATTGTCAGTCTGCACTTCAAATTCAGCCCCATAGAGATAGTCATGCAGCTTGTCCACTACCACCCACTTTAAGGCAAGGAATTTCAACTTGTGTGCAGGGTAGTTTCTTTCTGTGGGGGATAAACTCCAACCAATAAAAGCCACAGGTCTCAGCTTCTTGTCATACTCCTGGTAAAGGACTCCTCCTAAGCTATCCCTGCTAGCATCCACAGGTAAAGTGTATGGCTTTGTTGAGTCAGGATATACCAGCAAAGGGGCATGTGTGAGGCAATACTTAAGCTGTTCAAATGACTCTTCGCACTCAGGAGCCCAACGACTCTTGATGAGTTCTTTGGAATCTCTCGGTTCCTTAGGTTTTTTCACAAGGATATCTTCATCTGTTTCATCTGCTTGCTCATCGTTTCGGAGCAAATGGTTGAGGGGTCTTAGTACAACCACACTCCTACTCACTCCTCCTCACTCCACAGGTTACAGCAACTGTTGTCCAAACGTATCAGCAATTCTGCTCACAATGGAAAGCTTCAGGAAACCAAAAAAAATTTAATAAAATACAAAAAAATGTATTCTAGCGCCTCGGTGTAACCACCTTCAAGGAATAATACAAGTACAAAAAAACACACCCTTCTCATACATCCATAAATTACATTCAATTAATTAAACAATTAATTAATTTACTTATAATTATCCATTTAAAGCAAACACTTCCAATTCAGCTCATTAATTAAGCCTCTAGGTGCCAAGGTTTTATATTTTAAAATGTATATACTTTCCTTATACATTAGTTTTTGTTTTAATACATTTTCATTTTTCTCAACACACTCAACCTTATCTAAAATGGTGCCATATAACAGACTTGCATCACTATTACGATATATTTTAAAATGTGAGGATATTACTTTCTCCTCCTTTTGATTTTTCACATCCCTCAAATGTTCCATAAATCGAGTCCTGAATTCTCTCTTGGTCTCCATTATATAATATAATTCACAGGGGCACTTCAGTGCATATATTACCCCTTTACTTTTACATGTGCATATTCTGCAATTATCATAACTTGTAACTACATCACCAAGCTCTGCTTCCAATCTGATGTCTCTTACTTTTAATTGTCTGTCCATGAGAATTGTGAGTCCCTACTAGGGAACACTAGTAACAGATTGTATATAATCACTTTGTTTTTATAATTGTTTGCTAACTTCTGTGTAATCTATGTAAGTTTGTCTATGTGGAGCTTTTCTCCCCGGGCCTCCACTGAAAATGGGCATGTATCCAGTCGGACTATCCCGGTAAACAAATGTAAAATAAATAAATAAATACATTTGTATGTCTCCCTTGACATAAATTTAACATTATTAATTTTGTCAACTGTATTAATAACATGTGAACACACACTGCACTTATTACACTGAAAAGTGCCATACTGTAATAAAGGCCTTCCAATATTTTCCACTGGTCTAACAAAGCTACTGTGGGCCACCATGTCCCTTATATTTTTGCAACACTCAAAACGGACCTCCTGCATGTGGGCAATTGCACGGCACCAAAACTTAAAGTAAAATACAAAAAACAAGCGGAGCCAGCAAACTGAGATCAAAGATGCTTTATAATCCTTATAGTATCATAAAACAGATAACCAGACCGGTTTCGGCTGGCAACAATGCACAGCCTTCTTCAGTGTGAAACAAAACAGTCAAATGATACAATTTAAATACATGCATCTGTCATACTATTGGTTCATCTTCAAAATTGTTCATTAAGACCAGGAGGGAACAAACCTCCTAGTTTTACAATCCATTTCTTTTCTTTAGTGTCTAAAATAGAGTGCCATCCGGTTTTATTAGATTTATTACCCCTGACCATATCAATAACAGTAAAAGTGAATTTAGCAGTTTTATATTTTTGCCTCTCTTAAGTAAAAAAAAATGTTTTTTTGGCAAAATAGTGGACAAAAATTGGTCCTGCAGCAGATATTCCCAGTAATATGTAATCATGTCCACTAATGCCCCACTCCTAATATTATAAACAGAGACATAATACATGGAATAGTTTTCTTTTTCTAGATTAACTTCGTCATTACATAACTTAGATAACCTAAATAATTCCCCATTTGGCAGAGCATCCATAACATGGGGAGGGTGACAACTACTTGCATAAAGATATTGACTACCATCCTCAAATTTCATGTGTACAGTGGTTATAACATTACCACTCTCCTTGCTTTCCAGAATCAAATCCAAATAAATTACTTTTCTACCTTTCTGTAAACCATCAAAACAAAGGCTGAAAGGATTCAATTACAAATCTTTCTATTTCATTCCAACCTCCCTCACAAACAAAAATTAAATCAATATAATGAAAATAAAAATTAACATATTTTTCATAAAATCTAATTTTCGTAAAAATCTAACTTCAAAAAATGACATAAACATATTGGCATACATGGGGGAAAATGCTACCCCCATTGCCGTGCCTTGATTCTGTCTAAACATATGATTGTCAAAATAAAAATAGTTATTTTTTAAACAAAATTCAACTATTTCCAGAACAAAATTTGTAAAGGGAGTATCACCCAAGAAGTATTTAATAGCCTTCAACCCATCCTCATGTCTAATGGAAGTATATAAGCTCTTCACAGCAAGTACCAACCAATACTTTTTTTCATTCCAAACAAGAGGGGATATTTTTTTGAGAAAATCAAGACTGTCCTGTATATATACAGGAGATTTGTGAACATATGGTAATAATATGTTATGTAGTACTATACCAATATTAAGAAGAAAATATTTGCATGCTGAAATTATGGGTCTACCTGGGGGGGTCAATTAATCTCTTATGTACCTTTGGCAAGCAAAAAAATATAGCTTTCTTGCTATTTCTATCAAACAACTTGCTTTTAACATCTTTATCCGTAAAATATCCTAATCTAACGTACTTGTCCAACATTATTTCAAATTTAAAGCCTGTTCATACACCTCTATGGTACATTTCTCATATACTTTATTATTCTCTAAAGGTTCCATACACATTTTATAATATTGGACGACATTCATTACTACTACTATTTTGTTGCCTTTATCAGCCGGTTTGATTTTTAAATCCTTCCTATCTTGTAACTCCTTTAATGCTTGCCATTTTTAAAGGTTAAATTGTACTTTATGTATTTTTTATTTCTCAAAGTTTCTTCACATATACTATCACCCCCAAAACCTATCATGGTACCAAACTGTTTAACATGTACATTTTCAAAAGGGGGAATAAACATGTTTGGATTAGGAATATCAGAAACATCCACTTTACAATATGCATTTAAATCATTATTACTTGAATCAGCATGCATTTCATCCTCACATGAATAAAAACTGTCATCTGAATCACTGTTTGTTTGCATATCACTATTCACATCTACTCTATCACTTTTTTGCATAGCAAAATAACATTTCAAGTGTAGTTTGTGAATAAACGTGAAATTTTCCTGTTTGACTACATGCGCCCTCGATATAATCGTGGGAACAAACTTGAGCCCAAAATTTAAAACCGTTACTTGTTCCTCAGTCAGGTTACAATTCGATAAATTCAATACAATATTAGTAGCAGTACATACCTCAGTTACACTATCTTCTAAACTTTTTGTTATAATGTTGTCCATTACCCTGTCCCTGTTTAAAGTCCCTTTTCTGGTTCTCGTTTGCATATGATTCATTGTAGGTGTAATTTCGGCCCCTTTTATGGCTCTGTTGATGTTGGTTACGGTTGTCCTCACTCTGAAACTTCCTCCTATGCTCTTCTGGTCGTTGGGGTTGTGGTAGTTCTGGAAACCCTTCATTTTCGTCCGTCACACAGTAACTGGTCCCTCCCGGCAATGCAAAGGAAGCTGAAGAAGCTCCTTTAAAGCTTACACGATAACATCGTTGTTCCTTCATCTTCTGATTTGTTGAAGGGAGAAAGGCACGGCCCCCCTCGTAATCATTCACAACTCTAGTTAACTTTACTTTCTTGTATTCAATTGTCAGTTTCTAAAGCGGACAGCTTTTTGTTAATTTTTTCAAGAAAGATATTCACATTTGAACTACCCAGAGAAGAGCTTAAAGTATGGGACAAGGAAGTCAGTTCTTGTTTTAATATTTTATGTTTGACCTGGTCGCTTTCTATTAAAATGTGCAACCATTCGGTCACACATCTGTCCGAAGCATTTACCCATCTCTCCCTGAACTGCTTATCTGTGGGACAATTTTAGTTAAATGGTAAACTGGGATTCTTAATAAACCTCAGCCCCCTTGGAGTGATTTTGAGGTCTATATATCTTTGTAAACCCAGAATATTGATATATGTCCTTGTTTCTTTCTCCAATAATTTTTCAAATTTATCACATATTTCTCTTTTATCTGAAGAAATTGCACCCAAAGTTTGGCCCACAGCAACAAAAGGATCACTTATTCTTTTAGTTCTTTCTGTGATTAATACATCTAAAATAGGGCCAGTTCCTTGGTTTATGGAACGATTCTCCAAAATGAGACTAGATGTATGCAATGTCTCATTAAGATATTGTTCCATTGTCCTCTGGGAGCCCACCTGGGACCCCAAAATAATACTTGCTCCCAAAATAGAGATGGATTCTTCTCGGAAAGGGTGATTTACATCTATGTTTGTATCCGAAGACATAATAACTTAGTACAACCACACTCCTACTCAATCCTCCTCACTCTACAGGTTACAACAACTGTTATGCAAATGTATCAGCAATTCTGCTTACAATGGAAAACTTCAGGAAACCAAAAAAACATGTAATAAATTACAAAAAAATTTATTCTAGCACCTCATAACACAAGTACAAAAAACACACCCTTCTTATGCATCCATCAATTACATTCAGTTAAGTAAACAATTAATTCATTTACTTAAAATTATTCATTTAAAGCTAACACTTCCAATTCATTTAATTATTTAAGCCTCTAGGTGCCAAGGTTTTATATTTTAAAATGTATATACTTTTCTTATACATTAGTTTTTGTTTTAATACATTTTCATTTTTCTCAACACACTCAACCTTTTCTAAAATGGTACCATATAACAGACTTGCATCACCATTATGATATAGTTTAAAATGTGAGGATATTATTTTCTCCTCCTTTTGATTTTTCACATCCCTCAAATGTTCCATAAATCTAGCCCTGAATTCTCTCTTGGTCTCCCCTATATAATATAATTCACAGGGGCACTTCAGTGCATATATTACCCTTTTACTTTCACATGTGTATGTCCCCCGTGACATAAATTTCACATTATTAATTTTGTCAACTGTATTAATAACATGTGAACACACATTGCACTTACTACACTGAAAAGTGCCATATTGCAATAAAGGCCTTCCAATATTTTCTACTGGTCTAACAAAGCTACCATGGGCCACCATGTCCCTTATATTTTTGCCTCTCTTAAACAAAAAAAAAGTGTTTTTTTGGCAAAATAGTGGACAAAAATTCATCCTACAGCAGATATTCCCAGTAATATTTAATCATAGCCACTAATGCCCCACTCCTAATATTATAAACAGAGACATAATATATGGAATCCTTTACTTCTTGATCTTTCAAGGTATTATTTTGACGGTCCACTGTCATTATTTTTCTCTTTCTGTTTGCATGTCTTCCCTCTAATACTTTGTTTTTAGCTGTCTCTATAGACTTTAAATTATATCCACTTCTCCTAAACATGTCTACTGTTTGTTCCATTTCTTTTTCTAGATTAACTTTGTCATTACATAACTTAGATAACCTAAATAATTCCCCATATGGCAGAGCATCCATAACATGGGGAGGGTGACAACTACTTGCATAAAGATATTGACTACCCTCCTCAAACTTCCTGTGTACAGTGGCCTGGCTGTATGTCAGAGGATTGTTGTCAGTCTGCACTTCAAATTCAGCCCCATAGAGATAGTCATGCAGCTTGTCCACTACCGCCCACTTTAAGGCAAGGAATTCCAAAATGTGTGCAGGATAGTTTCTTTTTGTGGGGGATATACTCTGACTGATAAAAGCCACAGGTCTCAGCTTCTTGTCATACTCCTGGTAAAGGACTCCTCCTAAGCCATCTCTGCCAGCATCCACATGTAAAGTGTATGGCTTTGTTGAGTCAGCATATGCCAGCACAGGGGCATGTGTCAGGAAATACTTAAGCTGTTCAAATGACTCTTCGCACTCAGGAGCCCAATGACTCTCGATGAGTTCTTTAGAACCTCTCGGTCCCTTAGGCTTTTTTCACAAGGATATCCTCATCTGTTTCATCTGCTTTCTCATCATTTCGGAGCAAATGGTTGAGAGGTCTTGCAATCTTTGAAAATCCTTCCACAAACCTTCTATAGTAACTACAGAATCCCTGGAAAGATCACAGCTCTGTGACAGTTTTGGGTCTGGACCAAGATGTCACCACTTCAACTTTGCTGGGATCTGTGGATATTCCATTTGCAGACACTACATGTTCCACATAGGTCACTAAAGGTTAGAAGAACTTGCATTTGTCCAATGACAACTTTGGCAATCAGCATGTGGTTGAGGTACCACTGGTTGACCTTGCCATTTTAATTGATAAGACTCTTGCTTAGTAATGCGTTGCGGTCTCAGATGCTGAGATTTTGGCTAAGATGTCTTTCCAATTCGGTTGTTCACCTCAGATGAGCTAGAAGTGCACATAGTAGGTAGTTTCTCTCCCCTATTACAAGGGTTTGTGTGGAAAGGAGATACAGGATACTGTCTCTTGATGTTAGATTTTATGGATTTCTTTGCAACTAGGCACTCAGCCGGCTCCTTCACTGAGGCCCTTTGAAGTTTCCCTGCATTGCACTAGCCAATAATAGTTCATTCACTTTTTTCAGGTTTTCTGCATTAGGACACTGTCACTTTGGGTCTAGGACTACTTACTGAAAGCACATTTCATAGAAACTCAAATGACTATGCACAAATCACTGAAAGCTCACTTCACTGAAAACTCAATTCACTAAAACTCATTTCGTAGAAAGTTATATATGGCATTTTTCCTCAGTGTAGTGCGACCCTGGAGTTAGTATATATAATAAGTGGGGGGGAGGCATAGCCCCCCACATAGTTTGGATATATATTAAGTTAAGAAAAGAGTATTTTATTGGCATTGCAAGTATCCATGTATATAGTTCAAAATATTTAAAATAGGTGGGGGGCTACATCCCCACACCCTCGATGTGGAGGGACGCTGCCCCCCACACCTCCCTTACTATATATACTAACTTCAGGGTTGCACTACAGTGGGGAAAAGGCCATATATAACTTTCTACAAAATGAGTTTCAGTGAATTGAGTTTTCAGTGAAGTGAGCTTTCAGTGATTTGTGCACAGTCATTTGAGTTTCTACGAAATGTGCTTTCAGTGAATAGTCCTAGACCCATTGCTTTATATGCCCTGCATCCCCACAGTGAAAACAAAATCCAGTAGGAACTCTGAACATTGGCTGATTCGGTTCTTACCTGAGTCCTTTCGTGGAGGTTCTAGCTGATGTATTCCTCCCTTCAGCTAAAGTTACCATGGCTTTCTGCAATTCTGCAACTGTCTTGGTGACTTGAGCTATGGTGTCGGTCAGGGAAGACACCTACATATGCAAATGTGACACCTCTACATTGCGGACACTCTGGCCACAATTCCTGTTTGAGTAGTGTGTACGGCTATAGGCTCCTGCTGGTGTTCACTCACTGTTTTAGTTGCTACTGAACACTAAGATTTGGCTTCCAACAGGGCTTCTTCTTCCCTCACCTCTTTAACCAACTGAGAATAAGTTAGAGTCTCTTCCCTATTTCTCATCCTCATTTTCTACACAATGGGGTCCATAGCTTGAGCTCCCTGTAAAATTTGTCTGATCTGTACTTGGTCAGCTACTTTTGGATCCACCCCCTTCTTTAGGATGATCTGGTGGAGCATTTTGTCTAATCACTTAATGTAATCAGATAGTTTCTCACCAACGTCTTGGTATGTATGTTCAAACTGATACAGTAGGTCAGCAGCCCTCTCGATCCTTCCAAACACATCCTGCAGTATTCCTAAATAGTCCTTGGCCGTGCAGTCTTGCTTACCCATCCTTAGGTTGCATATGGTATCCGCAGCTAATTTCTTTAGACTTTCAGCTATCCGCTGCCTCTTCTGAGATTCTGGGATATCCCACTCCTCTAGGGCTTGTGAAGCCTGATCCATCCAGGACTCAAAATCTTCCTCTCCCTGAGGTGTGGGCTGTTTGCCAGAAAAGAAACACAATTTGCGGTAGCCAAACCCAGTGAATGGCTGTTTGCCAAAAAAGAAACACAATTTGTGGTAGCCAAACCCAGTGAATGGCTGTGTAGCTTTAAGCATTTTTCTACAAACCTTCCAAAAGCATTCAAAACTTCAAGCCCTATAGTATTTATGGGCAGTGAAGCTACAGCTTCTGGTGTAAGGTTCTGACCTACTTGGATAGCTTCCAGAGGTATTTTCTCTGTTGCTGAGGTAGTACACTTCTCAGGGATTACCACACAGACTGCACTTTCACCTGAAATTTGTACACTCGAAGGTATGTGCTCATATACTAAAGGACTTTTCCATTCTAATAAGGCCAATGTGCTTTGCTCGGTAGGGTCCATAGTGCTGTCTAATAAAAATCCACACCTTACAACTGGTAAGGATCCTGTGACTTGATGTATTTGCATATCAGTCCATGTGACCCCTGGCAACACCAGAACTAAGCAATGCTCTGACTGAGCATTGTGCTGCTTGCACCACTTAACAGCTACTACTAGGTTCATGTTTCTGCTGAATTTGCTTTCCACATGTACAGGGGAATAGGGTGGAGTTCAAGGCAGTACAGGCAATCCCGGACAAGCCCCCAAATGTAGCGCACCTGCAGGTGTAGCTGAAGTAAATATGGGTTCCTTCCTACCTGACTCTGGTAACACCCCTATTAGGCCCAACACACCAAGGTGGCAAGAGGGACAGATTTTATTCTAGGTGACACATCTAGTTTAAAAGGCAATGGCACAACCACAAACAAATTATTTCAACAGTCCACCGGTAAGCAATAAGGCAAGGTGAGATATGCATGCAATGAAACATATATTTACCCTCTTCCCCAGAACTCAACAGAAAAAGGTCTTGACATTCAAACATGCACAAAGAAGGCAATATCAATGAGCAGTAAAGCTTTATAATGCAGCAATACAAACATGGGGGAAAAAAAAGAAATGCAATGCCATTAAACAATAAAAGAGTTATAATACAACAATACAGGTATGAGAAAATGCAATGTCATTGAGCATCAAAATTCTTGAAGGCAGCAATCCTAACACGGGCAAAATGCAATGTCATTGAACAATGAAGATTTATAATACAACAATACAAATATGAAAAAATGCAATGTCGTTGAGCAGTACTAAGACCCTCAACCCCCTTGATAAATTCTAAACAGACCAACTATGAAACATTCTATTATACCCTGTTCACTGGCCAGTAACTACTTACAGTCTTGCTGTCGGCATGATGGGGCCCGAGTTGGAGCTCATATGGATCCTAGTTATTTGTAATCCACAAAGCATTTGGGGGGAATCCACAATCTTATAAAAATGTAAAATGATGGCCAGAGCCTCTCACCACTCCATTGAGAATATCCTAGTGACCAGGCACCGTGGTTCCTCTGATGAGAAAAGTAGAAAAATCACCTGCCAGAACTCTGGTAATCATCTATGGCTTCTCTGTACTAGGCCCAAAGGAACTCCTTTTCTTGCTGAATCATATGCAGGCGTGGAACTACTGGTTTCAGACTTCTCTTCTGATTCCACAAAATACCATCATCCAGGATTTCAGCAAAAGACAGACACAATCTGCTACTCCACATCCCTGTCCCAAAGCATTAGAAAAGAAAATCCAGTCATGCTGCAAGGCCCTTTTTCCCTTCAGCTCCCTGTTTCAGTCTTCCCTCCTTCAGCTAGTATCTCAGTCTCCTCTTTCACTTTCAAAATTGCCTTTTATATTCCTGAAAAGAGCTCTAACTTGTGGTGTAATAAAAAACTACAGTCTATTACGTCTACAATGAAATACAGTGGGAGATACATACACATTTACTGAAGTGGACGTTTCCTTTGTTGCCTTTGAAATTTGCTAAACTTAGTGATTATAATTTCTGAGTTGTATTAGCAAAGTGGAGTTTTTTAGTTATTTTCTATGTCAATCATTAGGAGTGAAAAGCAAATTAGGGCTGAAAAGCTAACTGCTCTTTTATAGTCCATTCAAGTCCTTTGGACTTGTAATAAAAAATATAAAAGCATATGCAGAGTTTTTCAGAAGAGTGAAGTCCAATCTATAGCCTTAATAAGGTTTAACTGCAGTAGAAGCCCACTTCTGACTATTACCAGAGGGAAAAGCCAAAGCAATAGAGAGTCCTATGTTTCTGCTAAATAAAGGTTTATTTTATTACTTGTGGCACTTGTCAAATATTTTTAATTTCTGAATTTGCTTAACTAAGCCAACATTTCTTTTATAATTTCTGATTCTGATTATTAAAGAAAAAAATTCTTTAATGGCTGAAGTTGGTTGGTTTATTTGCTAGAAGGGACTGGCTAATTGCTGTGTCTATGCTCTGATCAAGTTTGATGGACTTTTAGCTATCATCATTTTAATCACCACAGAGGTGTTAAAAAGAAAGAAAGACTTGAGTTGTAGACTGAGTAAGAATCAGGTAGCAGAAACTTATTTAGTACTTGTTCAGATGGAGAAAGCTAGGAAACAAGATGAATTTTGCTGCAATATGAATCCATTTTCCCTATCCAAAGAACACATGCTCTAATAAATCATTACCTTTATACCACTTACTACAGCATTACTTTCTTATAAGGCACAAGCATTTATAAGTGTAGAGATAGGCACCCTCACTCATCTCTTAACAAGTCTCAGGTAAGAAAAAAATAACAATGAACAATGGAGGAATTTAACAGGATGGCACATGGGATGACTCAGTTACAGGAAGTCACTTGGGCCAGTGACACTTACACTAAAAAAGTCAGTAGAGTGGTACAGTGCATAGAAGATTACCAACACAGGAAACCAGAATGGGCAAGAGTGAATAAGGGAAAGTCAAATCTCAGAAAGCAGTATGGACTCTGCATTTTGTAGTTTTGATAGTTTTCAGTTGGTTAAGCAGAATTTGAAAATACTATGGAAGAGTGGCAGGTGCTCAGAACACTGAAAGAAATGTAGATTGTCTTATGGACTTTTTAAGGCTGGGACTGAAGTTCTGTATCAGAAGTAATTGTGGACAGAAAAGTTAAATATCCCGAAAAAAAATATATATTTTTTATTTATATATTTCAGTTTGTTAACTGGGCTAATCTAATTCAGCAATAGCCCATTTTCTGAGACAGACTGGAGAGGAAAGCTCCAAAGAACATTATATACACTAAAAAGTTTGCCAAGTACAGTAGTAGGTTGACATATATATATATATATATATATATATATATATATATATATATATATATATATAAGAAGTTTCTAGTATGGTGAAGTACAGGCAAGTACAACATATAGTGGAACATTACATTATAACACAGATAAACATTGAAAAAATAAGGCAAACAAGAGTATAAAAATGAAGGCTTGGATGAAAAAAAAAGATTTAAGAAGATATTACCAAAAATTAAGTAAGGTTTATGCAGCAGGCCCATCTGGCCTTAGAGAAGGAGATTAACAGGTGGAGACAGAAGGTATTCTCATACAATGGAGAGATGTGAAAGGAATCGGAAAGGAACTCTGAGAAGGAACAAGGTGTGTTATGTATAAGAAGCTAAAGCAGCAGGTATGGTATACAGAAGGCATGGGAGTCTACAGCAAGGTACAGTGTTAGTATTAGCACACCAAAGTAACACCATTGCAACTAGTAGGAGGATATCTAGGCATGTGGCAAAACTGAAACCTTAGGAAGTGACAAAATATTAGTGGCAACTGTATAATGCAGAAAATGTATACCTCATATGTGAGTTACAAGAGTGGGAAAAGAGCAGTAACGGGAACACAAAATAAGAATAGGATACTAGCATAATAATCAAGGAAGGGAAAGAACTGAAGAGTTGGCTTAGATGAGGCTAAAAACTAAAATAAAAAAAATAAGATGGCAGTGTTGACAAAGGGACAAGAGTGATGACAATCTGAGACATGGAATTTCTACAGGACCAGAACCAGAGGAACTGATGCAGAGAAAGGACATAATGAATACATTGAAAATAGTAAAAACAAAGTCTGAAAAGGAAAGGTACAACCAAGATGGAAGATATGGAGTAACAGGGTGTTCTTACACTGGGGGATTTGGTTGCAGAAATGAATGAACGAGGTGGAAATGGAAGGAAGAAGAGTTCTGGTTGAGCCTAGTCTGTGCCGGATCGGATACTAGACAGACTAAATGAAGCCCTATTAAGAACAGACAAAAAATGTAGGGTTACATCCCATATATGTCTACATGTGCGGACAAATGATCTGGCTCCAAAGTGGGTTTGTTGAAATAAAGAGCAGAGGAACTGGAAGAGGTTTTTAGGACTGTAAGATTACCTGTTTTATTAGAATATGCAGATAAGGCAATGAAACTAAGAACCGGAAAATTAATTGATGGGTTAAAGTTTTCTGGTCTGAAGGAGCACTAACTCCATTTCAATATGCAGATAAGGCAATGAAATTAATAATTAGAACATTTATTGATGGAGTAAGAGAATGGTGCATTCTGTAAAAGCATGACACATTAATTAGTTGAGAAAAGAACTTGGGGGATGCTGAAACCAGCCTGGAAAAAATGCAAACTAATTCCAGTAATAACCCTGCTAAGGAAAGCTGGGGAATTAGGGCTGATGAGAGGAAAAAAATCACAGAAACTGGAAAGCAATTAAGATGGGAGAATAACAGATCAGGAAAACACAATGGAGGCACAAGAGACACTGATAAGTAGAAGGATATATTATGAATTTTCAGTAAAAAAAACAGTCTGCTGCATACCATGCTTGGAGAAGGAGCCATTAACTTTGCTTGCATAACAGAAACATGAGTTAAATGTGATAAGGACAGGGCTATGATTACTTCTTGTAAAGCAAAGGAGATGGGGAAATGCAGTTTATGCTGATGATGGAATAAGATGTAATGCACAGGAGCAAGATGACATGGGCAACAAGAATGGACAAACTAAGATATCTGTTTTGAGGCTGGAAGAGGAATAATTAGGCCTCTGATAAGTGGCTACAGTATGAAAGAAAACACAATGAGACCCAATGCTTTAAGATTATGCCCAACTTTTATTGTTATAAGGTATTTCCCATATTATTCTTTTAACAAATAGCTGTTACATAGGAGACAAGATGGTACAATCTCAGCAAAACTAAGCATAAGACCCACCTACTCTATGATCTAACATAAAAATATTTATAAAATTAGATTGAGATAGCTGGTCATATCTACACAGTTCCAAAAAGGCATGTCCAAATGTGCTTGTCATGCATACCTCTCAAACTCTAAGTTCAAGAAATCTGGACAAAGCCTGGAGTAATGAGGAGACAAAAAGCCCAAAATCAGGAACGGATTTTAAACATTGCTCTTATAAACATAGAAAGTTGCTAGAATAACAGGTTTTGTATTAGAATACATTTTCTAAAGAATATGAAATCTGAAACTCAAATGTGTGTCATTATTTAGGGACTTCAATCCTCAGTGATTTCCAGAAAAACACATCATTTTGTAAGGAACAGACCAAAAATGTGAGGTACAAATCTGCAAAAATTTGGACGGTTGAGAGGTATGTTGTCATGTGCTTCTTTTATTACCAAGCAAGTGGAGTTAAGTGAAGATATGATGTGTTGGATTTCTTACTCTCTCTTGTCACACGTCTACAAGCAGACAAAATGTAAATGTCATGCCCATTGCTAAAAACACAATCCTTGGTCATGTCATCACAAATCTCATGTCATCTTGGCTTATGTTACTTCATGCGCTTGCACAGTACATTCAATTACATACTCAGGGATGTCTAATATTGAAGAACTAGCCTACATCTGCCTGACTTGTAATTATAGTGCAGAAAATACATATAAAAATCAGTTTAAAGAGGCCAATGCATTCTATGCATTAACATGAAAATAATGATTTGTTTACGAATATCTAACCCAGCATACAGTCCAAATATGTAACTAAGAAAGATGATGATAGATCAAGAGTGAAAGTAATAGCTGGAAAAAGAGGAGGAAACCCATAGTTATGGAAGATTTTAATTTTTCAGCATTACACTGAGAGGTGCCACCATCCAGTGTGAAAGAAGAACAGTAGCTGTTCTAATTAAGGCTTGGCTCAAGCAAAACGTCAGAGCCCAGAGACAAATGAAGCATCACTCACATCATCCATGTAAAAGAACAGCCGGGTATTAATGACTATGTTATGGTATGACTAGTGACCTCTGAAGCATTAGTGAGAAGTTCAGCAAGGGCAGAGATCTGGTATAGAGGAAGGCAGAGTTCAGCCTATTTAGAAACAGAGCGAGAAATTATACGATGTAGTGGCAGGAATTATGGACAGAGTTAATGCCCGAAAAAAGGAAAGGAATAAAGTTCTGTATCAGGAATAAAAAAATAGAGTGGAATGAGATGACCATCTGTGAGGTAAGTGGTGATAAATGAAAGGTGGTGGAAATAAAGGAAACTGAGAAGTTAAGGAGAGGAGAAGAAAACAGTGTTAGAAGAGGCCAGTACAAGCAGCAAAGTTCATACAGCATATCAAGATAGACCTAGATATGAAGATTGCCAAAAGAGTTTCAGAAAGGCAAAATAATTGTTTAGATAGCTTGAAGAATAAAGGAAAATGCTGTAGGACACCTAATTACTGTTTGATAGTTTTCTTTCTTTATTTCGTGACTTAGAGAGGAATTACAGAGCACTGTGCCAACATGTAAAGATAAGAGGGGTGTGCCAATGTGTAAAGATAAGAGGGGTGTGCCAACGTGTAAAGATAAGAGGGGTGTGCCAACGTGTAAAGATAAGAGGGGTACAACGGTAATTGTCTAAGACAAAAATAGTGCAGCTAAAGGATTTATGGTAAACAAGGTCCAAGGTGCAGAAGATCTTTTTTCCTAGGTGCTTATAGCTGCTCGTGCTAATTGGTTAGCAAACTTGTATAGGCCCCCCCTTAGAAATGAAATTGTAGCACAGGACTGAAAGATGGCAATGGTGGACTCAAGGCACAAGTAGGTATGAAAAGGAGCCAGCTGATTATATACTTGATTGTCACATTCTGGTCCCAGGAATTACTGGGGAAAAATTCTATATGGAGTACACTGATGGATTTCCTAAATTATAATTCTCTTGCAGATGAACAACAACTGATGTCCTATGCTCAAATTTAACACTGCAGGACTGTAACAACACTGTTCACACAACACAGATGTTAAAAGTCCTTCTTGATTAAAAGGAAGATGGTTGGAGGACAGGCAAATTAGTACAGATAAGATTCAGTGCAAGAAAAGTACAGAGTTACATAGTTCAGTAGTGGGGACAGCTCAGGGAAAACACACGGGCTTGGAGAAGGTGGTCCTAGGCAGCCTAATGGAAGAATATCATCTGGAGTTAAATTGAACCATACAATAAAATACAGACTGGATGTTGTAAAGGCAAAGAGAATGCTGCGATGCATAGATGGGTGGGGTGAACTCTAGAGATACTAAGATCTTTCCTCCTTTTGTACAATGTACTGGTAAGACTGCATCTGGAGTTCTATATCCAGCTTTTAGCTGTCATATAGAAAAAGTTAAAGCTTTTCTAAAGTATACAATGCAGTGTGATAAATCATGAGAGTATGATGGAGGGACAGAAATAAGAAGAAAGTCTGAGAAAGTGGCATGCATACACTGCAAGGGAAAAGGGGAAGGGTGTATGATAAGGAATATAGCACTGTTATGGGACAGTTGGGAGAGATGATTTTGAAAAGGAAGAATGGAACAAACATGACTAGCAGTTGGAAAGACAATGCACTTAAATTAATTCATAAGCAGGGTGGTAGGACACTAGAAAGCATTGTCATGGGCAGTGGTAGAGGGTAAGTCAATGGGGTAGAAATGTTATGTTACCTTGATCTGATGGAAGGTAGGATGATCTGTGGGTGAACATGGGAAGCAATAGAGGAACTTGCTGCAGGCATGATGAACTATAGATGTTCTTCGTGTTTCACTGTTGCAGTCATTACATTTAGGTTATCTGCTTGCAGGTAGCCCTCAGCCAGCCTGATTATCAAAGTCTTGGGTCCTGCGTCGGTTGCTGTCTCTTCTTCCATGATGTCAGGTAGTCAGAGTTATAAAGCATGCAGCCAACGCCATTACATCTGTCTTTCTTGCCGTGCAGTGCCTGAAGCAGAAGCAGTTCGAAAGTGCCGGTCGGCCAACTCCTGAAATTTTAGTTTTTGAGTTTCAGACCCGGAGTCTTCTAAAAAGCTAAGTACCCTGTTGGGGATACTTTTTCTTGCTCTAAACCAATGTCAGTAAAAGTTAACAATTGTATTTCTTGTGGAAAGCAAATACCTTATAAAGATTTTCAGTCGTACAGCATTCCTTGCTTAGGCCCAGACCACAATGTCCCTCGCTGTCGGTTTTGTGCCTTATTCAATCCTCGTACTATTCGTCATTGGTTCATTTTTGCATCTAACTATTTTGGTACTTGGTTCAGTTATCCAGAAATGGCTTTGGTAAGCCATCCGACTACCGAAATTCCAAAAAAACGTAAAGATAAAGACAGAGATAGACCGCATAGGTCCAAAGCTGCCAACGATGTTTCCGTTAAGCTAGTCGCCAGTTTGCCAGTACTCAGTGAGGCATTTTTGCAGCCCCTGATACCTGTTACTTCAGATTCGCAGGCCTCTGAGACCCATTCAGAGTCCAGTATGCTGCGAGATGCTTCTTTGACTATGGAACCTGTGGATGTCTCTACCTTGGATGGGTCTGGAGCCGCTGTGCAGGCACCGGCTTCTGAGGGTGTATTCAGGCCTACTGCCTTGCATATCAAACCAACGCCATCTTCTTCCTCAAGGCCTAAGACTCGATCCACTCCTAGAAAACCAATGTCCAAACTGCATGGTCAGGCCCATATGCCTAAAAAACAAATGATAAGAATGGCTGAAGACCTTATTACTCTAATTAGGAGAAGCCACCCCTCTCCCTCTAAGAGACCTAGAATTGATTTTCCTTCTGATTCTTCTGATCAGGATTCTGAAATTTCTGTTTCTTCTGATGACCAGGATTTGCCCTTATCAACCAAGGAGGATTCTGATGCAGAGGAGTCCATTCTCTCTGCTTCCCCTCCAGAAGATTTCTCTTTTGGTGAAACTTTGCACACTCTTAGGGAGCATTTCTACTGGGAAAGCCAGGATTACTCTGACTCCAAAAGGAGGCTTAGGGAATTCTTACTTCTGCCTCAATACAGGCCTTTAGTTATCCCCCCTGTACTGGACATTGTAGATGATGCCTTCTTGGAATCTAGCCTGGCCCCAGACACCTTACCTCCAGCTCCCAGGAAACCTGACAGGTATTACAGAGTACCTGATTCTCACAAGTTCCTTTTTAAGAATCCTACTGTGGACCCAGAGACCATTTCACAGTGACCCAAAGGCATTAAGGCTACTACTGCCAAAACTCCTACCCCCTCTGATAGAGATTCCAGGGCCCTGGACAGATGTGGTAAGAAGGTATACACTTCTGCTACTTTGGCCATTAGGGCCTTAAACTGCCAGTTTCATATGTTAAAGTACCAGTAGCATATTATTGGATTACTTAAACAGAAATTGATGTTGATGCCTGACTGTGCTGAAAATAAAGAATTACAGGATTTAATGCAATTTGCTGAACAAGCTGGTAAACATACTTTGCAATGTGGCTTTGACTCCTTAGAGGCATCTTGTAGGGCTGCTGTTACTGGGTCTGTTCTTAGAAGGCATGATTGGCTTAAGGAGCAAACTCTGCCAGATCATGTTAAAGTCAAATTACTGGATGCTCCCTTACACCAAGACTACCTGGTTGGCAACAAAGCAGAAGACGTTCTTAAAAAGATGGAAGAAAAAGCTAAATCTATGCAAACTGTTAAAGATTTCTTGCGAGTACAGCCTCCCAGATTTAGTAGGTATTGGCCTTCTAAGAACTGGTCCTTTTCTGTCTTTTCCAGGCCTTCTCAGTTCAAATCCAGGAACAGCAGACCTTCTAGGACACAGTCTCAAGGTACTCACAGACCTAAGCAGTGGGGGGCTCCCACTTCCAAAGCTGGAAATAGTAAGACACTCCCCTATGGTAAACTGTCACAATGACTTAACCTTAAACCTTCCAAGCCCTGCTCAACTGACCACGCCTTTAGGGGGAAAGATCGCCCTGCATGCAAAAAACTGGGAACTCATTCCCCAAGACAAATGGGTTTTAAATATTGTTTCCCAAGGATACAGATTCCACTTCCTCACCTTACCAAACCCAAAAAGTTGGCCAGACCTACCCCAAATCAGTGGGCAGAGGCTCAACAGCAGATTCTGTATCAGGGCTATTCTGCCTGTCCCAGCAGGAGAATGGGGACAGGGTTTTTTACTCCAGTCTTTTCCTGGTTCCCAGAAAAGACAACTCCTGGTGTCCTATCCTGGACCTATCTATCCTAAACACCTTTTAGTAATTCCAAAATTCAAAATGCTAACTCTTCATCAGCTGCTTCCTATGCTGGGCAAAAATGCCTGGATGGCAACATTGGATTTAAAGGAAGCTTACCTGCACATCCCAATTAGGGATTCTTGTAGAAAATACCTACATTTCAGAGCAGGCTACATGCACTATCAGTTCTATGCACTGCCCTTTGGCTTATCCACTGTGCCCAGGGTATTCACAAAATGCCTAGCTCCAGTCATTGCATTTTGCAGACAAAGACATATTCAGATATACCCATACCTGGATGATTGTCTAATTCAGGCAGAAAGCCAGGACATGCTATTAAATCATCTGGCATTTGTAAAGAAACTTCTAACCTCACTGGGGTACACCATAAATGAAAAGAAATCTCATCTAGTACCCTGCCAAAAAATTGT